>NC_135075.1:16751780-16900421 GCF_051107435.1 Chaetodon auriga | reverse complement strand
GACATTTTATTGCATTGTTGAATTTAAGGGTTTTCTTCCCCAGTTTTAATCACTTAACAGTTCTACTGTTGATTACATTTCCAGTATATATTTCAAGTGTGTGTGTCTGTATGTATGAGGCAGTAATTGTTATATTCTTGGAGACGTGGAATAAACCTCCACTTAGCCACCCTCCTACAAACTCAAGTATCAGTCACTGAATGTGAACAAGGCCTTTCTTTTAAGCTGCGAAATCTAAGCTATAGCTAAATACATTATAGTGTAGCCATGTCAGAGCAGTGCACATGTGTACTGTGTCATACATCCAGGCATTATGGGCTGATGTCTGCTAGTGGTCCCTGTCGAAAAGAAAATGACAACATGAAATCAAGATACAGTTGTTAATTTACTTTGAAATACTCATGATTTGTAAATTAGCTTGCAGTGTGTCTCAGAGAGAGACACTCAGATCTCTCTTTCCTGCTGATCCAGAAAGAGTTTTTCTTAATTATGTTTGTGCAGTTCGGTATAAATTCATAAAACCATTTTTTAGATATGAATTGATAATTTAGCTAGGTATCAATTAGTTGTTATTTTGGAGTTATAACTATTTCAGCCTTTACTTTAGAATTGTGAGTAGACTATCACATATAGTTTAAGACATTTTTATTGCATCTTTGCTTTTAAGATTTTACAAGGAATTTCCACAAGGGAAACAGCAAAGAGAGCAGTGTCATGCATTTTTCATCAAAAATATTTACGTCTTTTTTCTCAGTTTTATTTTATTTACGATCTTTCCTCATCGAAGATTTTGTTGTTTTTGTTTGAACAGCAGAGGGCGCATTTGTTAACAAACAGATGTTTCAAGAACTGACAATGCCGAAAAGGAAACTGACAAATGCAAAACAGTTCGCAAATACTGCCGAACGACGGTCAACTACACTTTGATGTGTTTACACGGGAAACACATCAAACATGAGAAGCCATTTGATGTGTCGCTACCTGGAAAAGCTCAAATTATAACAACAGCTAAGCTTCAGCCCTCTTCCGCCTAACAGTCCACGAGCTGAAGGAATAATATATAGCCAATGACTTAAGGCCATTTTCTGTGGTCGATAATAATGGTTTTCAGAAGTTAGTAAACATGTTTGAGCCACACCTAAGTCGCACATTGATAGCAGCTCTGTATCAAGAGACAAAAGCTAAAGAAGCCTCAAAGAACCAGAGTGCATCTGAATAACCACATGGGTGGACTTCACAAGCTACTCAGTGTTATATTACAGCTCATGTTATGAGCAGTGAATGGGAAATGCATTGTCTGACAGACGCAGCCTCTTTTCCAATCACACACTGGACTCAGAGGAGCTGAGATTTTGAAATCTGCTGTTTTGGATTGGGAGCTCAACATGAAGAATAACAGCAATCATCGTGGTATTACTGTTGTTATGGACAATGCACAAAATATGGATGTAGCAGTGAGAGAGGCTGGACTGTCCCTGCACAGAAAGTGTTCTGCAGACACTTTAAACCTCGCTTCACCAGTGGGTTTGAACGTAGGTCAAGGCAGCCATCTGCTTGATCGAGTGAGCCATATAGCAGCAAATTTTCACCTCAGTTTAACTACCACAGCTGTGCTGACCACCAAACAGAGACTGTTAAACCAGCAAGTACATAAGATGATCACTGCTCACATATGGTTCAAGACATTTCTATTGCATTTTTGTATTTAAGAGTTTATAAGAAATTTACACAGGGGAAACAGGCCAGAGAGCAATGTCATACATTTTTTAGTCAAAAAGATTTACATTTTTTCTGTTCAGTTTTATTTTGTTTTTATATAGAATAATTTTAACAGTCCTACTGTAGAGTTAAATACATGATAGCGTAGTCATATCAGAGCAGTGCTCATGTGTACTGTGTCATACCTCCAAACTTAATGCGTGGATTTCTACTAATAGGTCTAGTAGCATCACGCACTGTTGAAAAGAAAATGATAACATGAATTCAAGATACAGTTGTTAATTGACTTTGAAATAGATTAAAAGTGGTTAGCTTGCAGCCCTGCCAAATCTGTCTTAGGGAGAGACACCCAGGTGACTCCTTGCTGCTGATCCATAAAGAGTTTTGGTAAAACTCCCTAGCATTTTGATTACATTTGTGAGTTATACGAAGCTATTCCAAAATTACAAGACGTTAACTCTCTGTCACACAGTTCGGGGTTAGGGTTAGCCTAACCAACAGGAGAAGCCACACTTTTAGCGACTGTGAGCTTTGCCTTCAGGCTCAGCCCATCACTGCAGCACAACATGTTGATTTCATAGTTCATCTTATCCTTAAGTGAATAAAAACATGAGACAAATGGGGAGACAATACAGAGATGTACTCCACTCCTCATGAAAAATCACAAACAGAATCTGTGACAAGGCACAATCTTGTCAGAGTCCAACGCTAACAAAGACAGCAGTGGATTTATGGTAAAGACAATGGAAACCGCTCTCACAGCTCATGGCAATGGCCAGAGCACCACTTATTCAAACAGTAACCCTCACAAGTCATGCTGAACAATATACAAAGCAACACATAATTGTCTTAAAACTTCACCACAATGGTCATATAACTGGACAACTCTCCAGTATCTTTACGGAAGTGTTGATACGCCAGGCTGCCAATGCAGTGGCCTTCACCTGCTGTTCAACTGCCTATACCTAAATCTTGCAGGTAGTGAGAGCACAATGCCACTGGCCTCATGCTACTTCCTCTGGAGACCATGAGTAAGGGCCTGGCCAGCAGGCGCTCCAGATGTGTCTCCAGATGGGGCCCCCAGCTTCCCTAATCTCAGTATTGTTACATGTTTTCTGTGATTCATAGAGGTTTTTTGGTAAAGTGCAATAAAATTTGAACTGCCATCAAGCATTTAGGTGTCTATTGACACTAGTGATTAGATTATGTATGGTTAAAGTTGGCAAGTGTTTTTTTTGTCAAGCATTAATTCGTTTTATTAGAATATTACAAAACTACAAAGTGTTTTAATGTGATTTTCTTTGGTTGTGTGGAAATTTTTGGATTTAAGAACTTGTCATATAGATGGCAAAAAACGCACAGCAGAAACTATCCAGAGAGGAGGGCAATACATTTTTGAATCAAAAATGGGATCTTTTTTCTTTTTTTTTTTTTGTTTAGTATGTTGTATTTAATATGTATGAGGCAACAATTGCTACAACTCTGCTATGTTTTTGCAGATGTGGACTAAGTCTTTGTCACATTTCTACAAACTCAGGTATCAGTAAGAAAATGTGAACAAGGCCATTCTCTTAAATCTCCACATACATTTAAATACGTTATAGTGTAGTCATGTTAAAACTGTGCACATGTGTACCTATGCTGCCAGGGAGGCCACCATAATTCAGAAAAACACCACCACTAGCACCAGCACCAGCAGCTGCTGAAAAGACAAACATGAGAACATAAAAGATGCAGTTGCTACAGATGCCTAGCTACTTTCTTTATTATAAATGTTTTTCCGGGTATTGTAGCAATTCATGTTCACATTAATTGAATGTTAGATAGTGATTTTTTTTTCTTAATTATTTAATTTCAAACTGTGAATTTCAAACTAATTCATTTCTTCATTGTTGTTAATTAGTTAATATTGTTAACTGTATTTCACATATTCATACTTGTGTTCAACTTCCCCGAGTGCTGCTAATGCTAAAAAATTATGTCCTGTTCTACACCCACACTTGAAATTACTTTTTTTAATTATTTGATTTGGTGCCACTGACAAACTTTAGGAAATCTATAGTTAATATTAATAACTATAGGTATAATACAGTTATTATTACAAGCAATAACTGTGTGGAATAGATTCTCTGATATGAACATGCATTGGCCTGTCAGTCTTAAAGATCACCTATCAGTGACAACCACTCAGATAGGTCACAGAGGTATCTCTGAGATATTTTTATATTCAACAAGCAAAGCAGAGACAGTTCATTTGGAGTTTTAAGAAATGGCCTGTTGCTGTGTGTGTGTGTGTGTGCGTGTAGCTACCTGTAAGTGCCAAACCTTTCTATTAATAATTGTATGGTTTATTGTCTGTTTTGGGAGGTTAATAATGATTAGAATATCGTTCCTTCCTGTTTAGTTCAGCAGTTTAAACGAGAGAAGAAGGTGATCTCTTCAGAGCTTGTGTAGTTCAACAAATGCTGCATTTATTGGATTGTGCTCTCACCTATTTCCAATTGTTGCTTACAAGAACAAATAACGTAAGTCATATAAAAGTGGTCTTAATCTTAAATTGTCAATTTATTTGCTTCTGATTATGTTTATCAATGTGTAGATACTTTAGGCTGAATATGCTTGGTTTATAGTTTTGCTTATCTCTTCCTTGCATAGAACCATCCACTCACCAACAAGTGGAATGTGTTGAATGGTTTGATGACAGTATTCAACAAATATAATATAAAACAATTTACCTGAACTGTCCAGATGTCTGTGGCTATTTAACATACCGAACCAGGAAATTAGAAGATTATAGAGAGACCTTATTTCAAACTGTAGTCATACATTGTGATTATACCACCTGATACCAAAACATGCAGATGTGTCTTACGTGGAGCAGCAGCTTGACCTGATAAGAGAAAAATGTTGAGAATGAGATGCTGAACACTGCTGATTTTTCATTGTGTTGGTTTTGTACACATTTGAGTTGCTCACCACTGATAACTCTGAGTCTGGGATGGCTTCTCCGATGAATGTCTGGCAGTAACATGGCGTGACCATGTAATGGTTGCCTTGCTTGCGGTGTTTCGCCTTCTTTTGGTTTATGGAGTACATCTGTGTTTTCCCCCGGAGGCTTGGTGACCACCATGGATGTGAGTGGGGTCACAAAGCTATACTTCAGCGACAGCCTCAAGGCCTCTTTATTTGCATTCTCCTTCTCAGGTCCAGATAACTGCAGCCTGTGGCACAAGTTGTGTACATATGTTTTAAACATCACACTTGACATGACACACACTTTTTGTCAAAGAATTAGTGCTGAAATGAATTGTTGATTAATCGTTTTAGCATTAGCGTTAACATTATCTTAAGCTAGCAAGCTGTGGCTGACAAAATCTGTGAGGAACATAATGTCATTTCTGCCACCAAAGTCCAATATTCAGCTTGTGGAAAGTGAAAACGTGAATGGCGTAGCAACAGTAACCGAGAAGGCAATTGAATGGCAGAAAATGAATCAACAATAATTTGATAGTTGATGAAATTGTTTAAGTCATAGTGAAATTGCTCTACATTCTCTGATTCAAGCTTCATGACTGTGACATATTTCCATTTAAATTACATTTCCTAGACTCAACAATCAGTTGCTTAAATGGAAACATTAGGGTTACAGCTCGTCACTAAATAACAACGAAGTGAAAAGATGGTGGACATCAAACTCACTCTTTGTCTAGAAGCTGCTTGACTGTGAGGTAGGCCCAGACCCTCTGGATGTTGCTGTCAGACACTGCTTCAGTGGACTGCACGGTGGTGTTAGTGTCAGAAAACACCACCCTTCTTTTGGTCTGTCATAGTGTACATGGATTGTTGTGTCAGGGTACACATAGAGTTTCGCAAAGCTTTCAGAAGATTACAGCTGATGTGCAGTGTGAATCAATCCTTACCGAAATGGCCACAACTTGGGGAATGAAGGTTTCGATGTTGTTGTCGGTGATCTGACCAGCAACCACAATTTCAGAACCATTATAATAGTGGCTGAAGTTAGTCTGGGTTAGATTGGTCCCACCGACATAGATCATTGACACATCTGTCAGCAGAGGAGTTGCCACCTCTTCATAGAAACCCTGTTGACATTCAATATGGATACCGTACGAATGTTTAATCTCTCCACAGCCAATCATCGTCACTTTTATGTATGTAAATGTAGCAAATCACATTTATAATGTGATGAAAGTGATTTAGAGTGCTTTCACACCCAACCTGTTTGGTTTGGTTAAACTGAACCCTGATGCATTAAATCCAGTTAGTGCCGATTTTTTACGCTGTTGTAACATCTGTTAATCCAACCCTGGTGTGGACCAAGCAATTTCACTCAGACCCTTGAGAAGAGGTGGTGTCAGTCTGGTCCCAAGCAAACTCTGGAGCAGTTTGTTTGTGGTGGGAATGTGATCTGAAAATGATCCAGTCCAACTACAAGATGTGCTCTGTAAATTAGAGCGAAACGGCTCTGTAGCCAGGTGTGCTTTGGATATTGGGATGTGGATTGTTGCTAAACTGAAGAATTAATCAAGGTCAGTCTTGGACAAGTGCACCACAGTATGATGTATTTAACCAGTGGACCTTGCACTGCCCAATATGAGGAATTGCCTGATCTGAGTAGCACACACTTGAGTGGTTGGGGATTGGTTAGAGTTAGGATTACCCATCGTCAGGCATTACCACTTGGCCTACACACATGCCCTACTCAGATGAGCAGCTACTCAGACTAGATAGTGACAGATCTCCTTCAGGACCATCTTCCTCTGTTTACATTCTTGTTCATGTGAACATTTGCATGTGGCTTGTAGTGCTGCATTTTGGCTTGCTTGGATTTTTCTCTGTGTGAAAAGAAACAGAACCAAGGGGAGAACTCCACAAGTTCACCAGCTCATCAACTGATTCGCACCAGAGCAAACAAACTACAGATGTGAAATCACCTGTATCATACCTTCAGCTGTAAATCAGCATCTGAATCTTCATAAATCCGTCGAGCGACACCATTATTCTGCAGTGCCATCTTCTCAAGGAACTCAAAATTGACATCAAAACCAAAACCGAGACAGTAGAGTGGGAATTTGTCTCGAATAGCCTTTCTTACATTTGACTGTATTTTTTCTAGATTTGTCACCCCTGCAAAGACACAAGATGCATAATTTAAAAAGGCAAGTTGGTTCAAAAATGATGGCCTGTGTCATTATTAAATCCTTAAAGTATTTGCACATGTGTTTTGGTGCATGTGTGTTTTATTGTAACCTGTGGTTGGGTCTCCATCAGTGAGAAGTATAAGGATAGATGCTGAGCCTTCTCTGGGATGTGCATTCAGCATACGTGCTCCTTCCAGCACAGCTTGGTTAATGTCAGTGGCTGAAATGAACAACAAAAATGGGCTTCACTACTTCTGCTGTCAAACGTTCATAAGCATTCATAAAAGATTTCTTAAAACCCTCACCTCCTCTATCTTGGATCCTCTCTGCAAATTTCTTGGCACTGTCCAGGTTTTCTTTGTTGGCCTGAACAAGTTCTCGTTTCCAGTGAAAAATGCTGCTATCGAAAGTGATAAGACCAAAGTAGTCATCTTCTGCCAGGTCATTCAAGATATGGATTAATGCTATGCGGGTCTGGGCAAAAACATGATTCACATGTTAAAACTTTTGTTCAAGTAAGAAACCATGTATTTGTTTCATCTGCGTTCTTAAATGTTGTTAATAAAGTTGCCTGTAAAGTATATCATAGACATATCATAACAAACCAAAATGCCTCATATGCAACGGTGGCAAAAATTGTACCTGTTGGATTTTCCTGCCATGCATTGAGCCACTTTGATCAATAACGAAGACAACATTTTTTGGTATGCGTTGAAGATTAGATGGAGCAAAGTGATGAACAAAGTACCCAGCTGATTTCTTGAAGGGAGTAAGAACAAAGTGTGATTGATTGGAACAGATTGTTGAGAAGACAGCGAAAATAAAATATACATTTCAGTAAGTGTGCTATTTTCTTTTTTTAGCTCTTACAAATTACTTATGTACAGTGTTAATAGAACATCAACAGTCTTCTAGGAAGTGAACTCTCACTGTACCTTGATGTCTCCCATTGAGTTGTCCCTTTTGACATCATAAACAATAACCAGGTCTCCATTCATACCCTGATCTCCACAGCTGTCACATGTTTTCTGTTGGTCCTCTGTCGGGTAGAAATACACCCACGCCTGGAAACAGGATTAATCAGGTTTCAGTGTTCAGCAGTGTTTTAAAAAGCAAAGTCATGTGCCTTTCATCAAATTTGATTGAGTTTTATTGCCACTGCACTGTGTTGAGCATTACTGGTACGACGAAACGTGACCATTTAGCATTTAACCAGAAAGTGCAAACTGTTGGTAGATATACAGCAATATGAAGACATGTGCACAAGGATGAGCAATAAGCCAGAATGTAGTATGTACACTGTCGACGTAAATAACTTTGACATGCACATGGGCCACAGTTTAGGCAGTCTATATATTTTTAATTTAAAAAAAAAAAAAAAAGAAATCAGAGTTTCTGTGGGATTTCTTTGTAAGGTAAAATGTTCTTTAAATACATAGGATCCCTAATTATCAATTAATTTACATAATCTGATCCTGGGGCCCACCATTAAGTTAAACAGTCCGGTGACTTTATGATGCCATTATGTAAAGGACAGTAAAATATGGGACAAATACCAGTTGAGTAAATGCAGATCAGAATTTTGCAGCACTGCATGCTGTACCTGTTTGTCTGCATGTGTTGAGGTGATGGCATTAGCCAGGGCTTTGGTGCTTAGTCCTCCTTTAACATCGATGAAATTGATGCCGGCTTGCTCATGAATGTATATGTCGACCTGGCATTGAGAATAAAAGAAACTGTTAGAAGCTCTGACCACAGAGGATGTTATTACCCCATCATTGTTTTCATGGATGATCACTGGATGATCAGCGGGACAGAAAAGACACACCTTGAAGTCTTTGACAGGCTGCATGGGTCGAGCATGGATTTGCAGCTCGTACTTGCCAAGCTTACGTTTCAGCAGTTCCTCATATGTGAGCTCAAAGGTGACTTTTTTGTGAGCAGCCACATTTACAGAGGTCTTAAATTCCTCAAGGGTCCTCCCAACAGAGCTGCAACAGAGACGATAATCATTGCATTACAGGAGTTGTTTCCCAATCACAGGTTATTAATCCTACATCACAGGTTAAGGCCTTATTGTGGACATAGGTTGTGAGTAGTTCAACAATCTGAAGACCTGAAGGTTTGAAAGGAGCAGCTATTTTATAATAAAAAAAAACAAACATTATAAGGTCACACAAGGCTCATCTACAAAATGCAGCATAATATACCACCTGTATGAGGCCTGGGAAGAAATTGATCCATCAGTCAATGTACCTGACCAGCCCAGCGCTTTGGCCACGGGACACAGCCTCAGTGTACTGCTGCTGAGCTTGCTCCTTAGCTTTTACAACTCCATCGTACTCCTGGCCATCTATAAACCTGAGGAACAAGGAAAAGTCTTAATTCATATTCATACTGCTGAAAGGCCCATGATTTATTTCAATAATGCTTTGTTTATGTGGAAATTTCTGTAAATATTGACAGGTCATTTTTGCTTCACGCACATTCTAAATTTACTGATGAAGGCATTCTTGGGAATCCGGACCTGGAATTCGATTTCCTTTGGCTCATCCATACGATTGGCCACGCGGCTCGTGATGACGGTGGTGGCATAACGACTGGTCACTGTGGAGTTGATGTGAAAACTGTAGATGTCCCAGTCATCCTGAGCAAATACAGGAGGCGCATTTCACAATAGGAAAAAAAAATGGCTTGGTTGATCTCACTGGCTGACAACCAGCTGACCAAAGATCAGATGATGATGGAAAACAGCGTGTTGGTGGGTGGCTTCAGTGAAGTCTCATTGGTCTAACTGCAGAAACTCCCCATTCTGGTTATTTTTCTCTAGTAATTTCACACAGTCCCACTTTTCCTGAACCTTATCATTTACCAGGTTATACTTTATAATTTAATGATTAACATCATGGGGACCAGCCCCCCCTCCTCAGTGTGACAGTTTTATGAACCCACAACATGAGTAATACACATTCACGCAGTTACTTGTGTATGTGACTCAAGAGGATGTTGTATTATCGACTTCCTTGGAGTGTTGCTGTAACTCAACCCTTACCCCAACCCTACAATTACCAGGTCTTAACCTGAAAATTGAATGGATCATTTCAATGTGACTTTGTCCCAAAAACAAAAATAATCCAAGTATGCAAACACACACAAGCATACATATGAACAATATGAAACAGTACTGAAGGCAAAAAGGCAGTAGGTCCTTCAACCTGCGTTTTTGGATGTTTATCAGAAGTTCAGTGTATTGCAGCTGACATAAAGATGCTGAAATATGAAAAAATGAGCACAATCCTCCGATATCTGATAATAAATCAGTGGTAAGATATAGATAGCTTACTCCTTATAGATATATTCAGTTGTTTCTGAGGCTTTGTGACCTTACCTTGTTTGGCAGTGTGGTAACCAAAGCCAGCAGCAGCCCAAAGAGGGTGATTTGTACCACAGCTCTCTCCATGATGGCTCCCACTGGACTGTAACTCAGGCAGCTGAAGCTGCTGTCTTTTAAACCCAGTCAGACAAGGAGAGCATTGATGTGTACATAATTTTTTTTAAAAGGGCAAACTCTTCTTTCTCTCTCTGCCCTTTCAACAACTCCTACACACGTGACAAAAAACACACCGCCACCCACATACGTACTCATTTTCCTCCCCTGCATACTGCTGGGAATCTTAACAGAAAACACAGTGACTGGATGAGAAAATAGAAACTTATTAGAAATTCAGCTGCTTATGAGAGCTTTGCTGTTGACATTGAGGGTTCAGCTTGGCCACTTTGCCAGGACTTTGTCACCACACTGAAAGCCTTTCAAGCAAACACAGACAATGTTGGTTTGAAAACTTAAAGAGAAAGAGATAAATGCAGACAGTCTGGCTTCATATGTTTAGTGTGCACTGTGAATGAAACACATAGATGTCTAATATTGTATGGTGTCAAGCAAAAATGAATTTATTATTTCTGTCTTCAAGTATGTACAGTTTTTGTGAAAGAGTACCGATGAGAACGAGGTCAGGAAATGGCAAGGAAAACAGGTGATACAGCAGGCAAAAGCAATCATACACCTAGCGTTCATTGCAAGCATTAAAGAGATCAAAGACAGGAGTTACTGTGTAAAGCACAAAGAAAATGGCTGCATAGAAGATGATCTCACGAAAACAGAACCAAAAAAATCTCTGTCATCATGGTAGAAACCTGTAAGACAAATATTCAGTTTAACTCAAAATATTGTCAAACTGTGCAAATGTGGAAGGATTTTAAAGGGGCACTCCAGAGGTTTTATGAATAATGTTCAGTTTACTCATCACAAGAAGCACTACTTAGTCTGCGAAAACTGTTGTATAATGTCTTCTGTGGCTCTGGAAAATTTGAATACACTGAGATGCATTATGGGAGTAGGGGAATGTAGGTTCCCGCGTTTCTGGAGCGTGAGCCATAGTCAGGACTAAAAGTCAGGATACTTTGGCCTCTTTTCACACTCTCTAACCCTAACCCAGCTGCATGGAAGTGTAACACTAAATTGCTGGATTACCCCTTCGATTGTAAAAAGCATGTTAGAACTGAAGGAGCTATGAGTTGGGAAACAGGCCACGAAGAGATCTGAATAACTGCTTTGTTAAGTTCTGTCTGCAGTCGGCACAAACTGTCAATAGCAGCTTTCTCAGTTTTGAAGAACTGTCTGACTCATTATATCTGTCCTACGTCATACATTTTTGTCACAGCTTTGTTTCTGAAGAATGCATAAAAACACTGATGCATTCAACAAACTATTCTTCAGAGAGCATTATAGATGTTGTAAAATAGAAGTATTGCAATAACTGAATCAGTGATGGGGTAATATTCGATGGAGATGTTTGAATTAAGTCAGCCATAATACATACAATTAGCTGCGTGAGCCAGATGATCTTGTGAGGCCAGCATCTAATAAACATAATTTAGTAAACCTATGCATTGTACAAATTACATCTCAAACAGTTGTGGCTTCTCAATAATTCACATTCTTCGTGTGCCTCTAACATCATCGTATCATCAACATTTATCAAACAACAACCAGCCACACAGTAATCTCTTAAAAACCACAAAGGCAACAATATGTAAAGCTACAGATTGCATTAGTAGAGGTATGGTATGATTATGATTTTGACTCGTACGTTGAGTCCTTCAGCCCTCCTTGTCGTATGGTTTCAATGTCGGTTTCTCTTAACAATATCCTCCTGTAACTCACCACATCAACCTGTGCACATTCAGAATATCAGTGTATCCATGCAGGCGGTGGTGCAGGTGGTAGAGCAAATCCCACAAGGAAACTTCAGTGAACAAGATTTCTTCTTACAATCTGTGATATTTTATGAACTGCAACATGACCAGATTATAGTGTTCAATTATGTTTTGTTGCTAAATTAAACATGTTTCGATCCACATTCATTATTCAAATCACATAATTTACCTTTGAAGGTGAAAGTGTATATAGAATATCTAGTGTCTGCTTTGAATCTAAATGCTTTTCTTCATAAAATTGAAACTGCAATTCAAGGCACTCTCACAGGTGTCTTTCCCACCTGAAGATAAAGTTCAAGTTCATTCAAATCTCTTAAGGATATTTCAAGCGCTTGTGCTGGAAGCATTTCATCGATGATGAATGAAACCTATCCTTGGACTGAGAGAGCTGAGTAAAGCAACCGGTCCTAGTGACCAGGATGTCAAGTCTTCACAGTGACGGCATGATGGTGGCTAATTAGGTGTTGCATTAAGACACGTATCTGCAGCACCAACCTATGGATTATCTAATGTTAACTGTACAAACACAGGAGCTATGTACAGACTAACAAGAATTCATATATACACACGGCAGCTTATATATAGGGGTGATATGAGCAACACAAACATGAACTATTTATATAAACACAGCATGAATGACCAGTACATTATGTACATTCAATGGGTGGTAAGGTACATACATAAGCAATGACAAAAAATCTGCACTTTTAAGCCTGATTTGGCTAATTATACATCTTTTAATTGTACTACTACCATTACACTGCACTCAAGGATTATGTACTGCAATATGGATATGAGGTATGTTGATGCAAATGAAACAAATACCATAAAACTCAAGGATGGAGACGAGTATGTACATATGGTTAAATTCATGCTGGTTAAATATATACAGTATATGCACATAAGATTGACTAGACCTATCATGAGATTTATTTTTGGTAACAGAATTGGAAGACACAATGCTACTCAAATTAGAGAGTCCTGGCTTTGGGGTCAGGCGGCTGATACGATGGAGCTGGAGTGGGGCTTGGGTCGTCCTGGGCTGAGGATATGGCAGGAAAGGCAAAGACTCCTGCAGGGAGGGGGAAGAGAAACCCAGGCCAGTGGCTGACCGAGAGAGGTGAGGACAAGGCCCTGAATGGAGCAGGAGAGTGGAGCTGATTACTGGGATGGGGCGCTGTGGAGGAGGTGGTCATCATTGTTGACCCAGGGCTGTCAGGCCATGACAGGGGAGGACTGCAGGTCTCTGGATCTGGGGCTGTCCATGATGATACCTGAAAGCGTAAGGCAAATAGCACCCAATTTGAGCAAATCAAGTTTTGTCACTGTCTATTCTTGTGTTGTGAACCTCTGCAAGCCTATACAACTTCTCCACTTCAGGCCTCATCATTTAACCACTGTGGATATATATAGGATTTTCACTGTACCTCTTTTATAAACTAAATTTTAATAAAGGTTGTTTAATGTTTTAACCATTTTTCTTTCTTGTGACCACAGGGTTGGCTGAACACAAACTGGTACATAACCACCATGAAACTCACATCTGAAGCACTGGTCAGTTGTCCACATGTTCGAGGCACAAACTGATCCCAAAGCTGCTGCCCGCTGATGCTCAGAGAGTTAGTACGCGGCCTCCGGGTGACAATGAGAACCTCCTGGGCCCAGTCATCCATCAGCCGTTGTAAGTCTTCAGGCAGATTGTTTTCATTGACGCTCACGGATGCGCCAGTGTATGTGGCTGTCTTGTTGTTGCTGTTATTGGCCTGAGCTTGGGCCAGTCCCATTACTGGCTGATGAGAAGGAGGTGTGGCACCAGCAGGCGCCTGCTGTGATTGATTGAAAGCCCCTGGCCCGGCTCCAGACCCTGAGAGGACACACATTCACATATACTGTGACACCATGTTTATTGAGCTGATTAGACTGAGATAAACTAACAGGATTTTAAATGAATTCATTTGAGACATAATAATTCTACATACTGCTGCCACGCTCTTTGCCAAGACACAGTCGCTTCAGTGTTGACCCTGCAAGGCAAAAAAGACTTTATACAAATAATCCTTCCCATGAGCTGGTAATAATGTTCAATAACAGGATGCAGTGCAAAACAAAGCTGCTGAATACTGCCACAAAACAAAGGAGCAAACTAAAACCAAACTAACTAATGGGTAAACAAAGCAAAAAGTCCCCTGAAACCAGGCAGTCCATTTACTAGCAAAATCATGCAAACAGTCCAGGTGACAGCCACGTCAAAGTGCAGTGTTAGAGCGGTAGAGAGACAGAGGTAAGAAAAAAGAGACAGAGAGTTTAAGAGATGAGAGATTAGAATGTGGCATGCTGAAGTCCAGTGCCTAGTAATGCAGGGTGCATAAGTCACAAAAATGTGTGTGTTAAGAGGTGGAGAACAGCACAAGCATCAGTTAGAGACACTTAAATGTAAGATAATGATCAGTATAGTTAAAATAAACTTTGATTATCCAAACCTCAAACTTATGAAACAAGGCAACTGGTCCAATAAACAGGAATGATCAGTAAAAATTATTCACTGTCGTAATGGGCCAAATTCTTGCGCTTTCTTTTTTGCAGAATATTGTGTTTAAAATAAAAACAAAACATTGAATCAATCAAAATCTTTACATTTCAAATTTTTATTCTTCAGGGGTTTGAATAAGCAATATATTTCTGTGCAAGCAAAAATACAAGATAAATTCAAGTAATAAAGGACGAAGCAAAAGAAAACCGGCAGTGTTGTAGTGTTGTAGACAGAAAAAAGACACCAGTGAGCAAAAAGTAGAAAAATTGAAAATATGGAAAACAAAAAAGTGAAGCTATGCTGGAAGAGAGGAGATACAAACAGATAGACAAAGACACAGGCCCACTGAGAAATCTAGCTCGTGGCTTGCTACTCGATTTATAGGTCACTCTCTCAGATGTTTGAGGGTAATTAGACCAGCCTGTAGAGGAGGGTTAGGGTTAGAGGGAAGTGGGAAGAAGACACCGGGGTAAGAAGAGCACACATTGAAATATCCACCACAAACAAGTGTTTGTTATTGATGCTCTGGTGTTTACAGTCTAGAATTAGGGACTGCTCAGCTTATATCTTCTGTTGTGTGTCGCTGGTGATCACCTTGTCCAGGTGGAGCATGTGTGCCGGAGCCATCTCCATGTAGTCCAGCGTAAATGTTATCAGAAGACAAAGAGCCCTTGAGGGAACAGGGCTGCTGAGTCTGCACGGGCTCTGAGGTCGAGCTAGGGAGGTGGCTGGTGCATGATCGTGCCCTGCCATGAGTAGGGAAAGACCGTTTGGCTGGAGAGCCATTCAGACTCACTGTGGGCTCACCTGTACCTGTAGCAGCACCTGGACACACACACACACACACACACACACACAAGCATCAGAGAGGTACACTGCTTGCTCTTGCTGTAAATATTCAACCTATAATAATGGAAATTCTGAAAGAGGACTCACTGGATCTGCTGGAGTCACTACTCTTGGTTGTGACATTTCTAAACTGTTGGACCAAAGGGCTGAGAAGTTTGCCAGGCTTCAGTCTGTGCTTGCTGGACCTCTTTCTCCGGCCGGCGTGTGGTGCAATGTGGGAGAGACCCAGGCCAGGAGGAGGGGCTTTGCCGAGCCGTCGATAGAGCAGCTCCACTTCCCCTCGCTGATTGGCCTGCAGCTCAGAGATCTCCCTCAGATGCCTGAAGGGATGGAAGCAGGAATATACTGCTCATGTACAAGCTAAATGACAAAATATTCTCATTTAAAGACAATAAATGAGGCAAAAAGTAAACCCCTTGCTGTACTTACTTCTCCCTGAGTCTCTGCAGTTCCCTCTTCATGTCAGAGTCCTCCATCTCTGAGTCATTATCACTGCTGGCATAGGCCGAGCCGTGCACGCCTCCATGCCTACTCGGTGAGTCTGAGCTCTGCACACTGCTGCTGCGCCCTGAGCGACGGAGGAAGGCCACTGCCCTCTTCATGAGGTCACTTCCCCTGCGCTCGGAGCGAGTGTGTTGAGATGGGGTGGCGGGAGCCAGCTTTGCAGGGCTGCTCTCTGCCCCTGAGTCTGAGGAGAGGAAACGAGCATGGACCGTGACATCCACAGGGACAGAGGGTGAGGTCAGGGTGCGAGGCAGGGAGCCCCGCTTGGCCATGGAAGGAGGTGTGTCCAGGTAGAAATCAGGCGGGGCAGAGTAGCGGCTGCAGCGTGTCCTCTGTGTAATGTCATCTTCAGTGCTCACCACAGAGAAACGGCCTATAGTGGTGGAGGCAGCCATGACCTCACCCTGAGCGTGTTCCGTACTGAATCCTCCAGGGTGCGCCGGTGAGGCCGCGCTGCTCCAGCTCCTTTGCTTCACATCTCGTCTGTTGGCCACTTCAGGAGGAACAGAGATTATCTGCCAAAAAGCAAAGAACAAACCGGATCTACACAGTGCAGCAGGTAATGCTTCTGTAATAGCAAATGTGCTTGAGGTAATCTGAAAGACAATTCTAATTCCCCCTCAAAGGTGAGAAAAGTCTCCCTTTTGTACCTTAAATCTTCCTCTTGTTCCAGAGCAGGAAGCTGAGTGAGGAACGTGCCTTCTTGACAAGGAAGCTGCAAAGATTTCCACAACAGTGAACACTGTGGCACTGCAGTGATCAACTAACAGTGAAAGTTTAGTTAGAAGTTAATGATGCCAGCCTTGTTAGATTGATGAGTGTCTGCTGTACATACCACACACGGCTGAGTCACTCAGTGTGCTCAAACTATCCATTCTCTCTGGAATTTGAGGCTAATAGAGGTGACAGGATGAGACATGAACAAAACACAGTCATGGGAAAACTGCAACACAAACCATTTATCATTGTCCTGTTATGTAACTGCTACTATTGCCCGAAAGAGTGATGTCTTACTAAATATTTCTCATGAGATCTTACTGTGGCTCTTGCGAAAGCAGTACAGTTTTTCTTCAAATTCTGTATGCAACAAAAATGTATGTCCATGTATCCAAATGGCATTCAGTAAAAGTAAAATGTTTTAAACCTGATGTACTACAAATAGTATTGCCATATTTTCCTTGTATTCGACATATTTAGAAACATGAATAGAAGTACAAACCTGTGAAAAATATTATTCGCACGACTTTGTTAAACCTAGAATCTCCCTGTGTGCAAATAGTTCATTGTAAAGTATAAGCATAATTTTTGATGTATGTCAAAATATGTTTACCCCTCTATCACTCACAAATTGATTGACTGGTCTTTAAATGCAGAGACTGACATTAGACAACAACTGAATCTGAAAAGCATGCCGATTTTTTTCTATAAAACAATCTGAAATACACATAATTTAAAAAAAAGTCTTAATATACAAATGCACACAAAACAATCTGACCACAAGCTCGCTTTAGTTGCTGTTCTCACGCTCTCAATCATATCACACAGTCTACCCCAGCAGATTGATCCTAAATACTTAATGCACCTTGTGGTGAAACAATTTTGTCAACTGCTGTTTCAGTGGTCAAGAGTGAAATTTCAGTCTCAACTCTCAGTCTTTCAACTGCTTGGAAAAAAAAATTATTTGAACATCTACAATTCAACGTCAGCTGGGCAAAAACCACCTGCTGAGGGAGACAAAGTGGTACGATTTGAAACAGCGACTAATGGACCATGTGCTGAGATTGTTTTGTCAGCTGCTGTTTCCAAAGTCGAAACTTTAATTTTCAACTAAATATACTACAATAAACTGCAGCTGTAATTTATATAAAACATTTACGTCGTTTAAAAAGTTACTCTTTATTGAACTAACCAGCTGTTCTCCTGTCCTGTAGCGTCCCTCCCCCATCGGCCCTGGCGTGCTGTTCCCTGACCCTCCTGTGGCGCTGTCTGGACCCGGAGGAGACTGGATGTACTCGGTGCCGGAGCCTGGTGTCTCTGCAGCGCTGCCTGATGGATACATGGGAGCATATTCCTGGTAGAGCAAGTTCCTTAGTTTCTCATCCAGTGTTTTTATGGTGCTGTCCACAAAGCCCCCACGGCCCAGCCGTCCTTCGCCATCTGACTCACTGGGACCTGCACCGTGCTGGGATGGCGCCGGGCTCTGGGGTAGTGAGGGCACTTTGGCCCCTCCCACGCTGGAAAACGGCTGGTGGAGCACCACAGGCTGCTGTGGACGCTCGCTCCGAGCTGTAGAGGCGTAAGAGACAGATAGCGGCTCTTTGGCTGAACCTGGCTCCTGGAGTGGAAGAGGGGTGAGAGGAGACCCCCCCTGTAAACCGCTCACATCCAGAGACAGGGGCATGACCAGAGGGCAGCAGGGCACCTCATCAGCCACAGACACGGGACATGTCATGTCAGGCATCTGCTGAGCTGCATGGATCGGGGAGATGGAGCCCAAAGGGGACCCCTGGGACTCTTCAACTGGGAAAGACGTATGTGGGGATGATGGGGGCAAAGTTTGAGCTCTGGCTGGCTGAGCCTGGTGAACACTGGGCTGCACCGAGCTGCCTGCAGGCTCCACCGAGGACACTGACTGAAGGGTGGGGGGAGCAGACACAGGGGGAGACAGAGTGGCAAAGAGGAGAGGGTCCGTGTTGGACATTATCGGAGGGCTACAGAATCCATACACATCATAGGTGAAGCCTCCACTTCCGCCTGACATTGTGGAGGATGAGCCCTCTTCTGCAGGAGGAAAAACAGGATGATGAGAGAAAATTCAGTTTTATGTTTAACCTTTTCTAAAGTCATAACTGCACACAACAGCTGCCTTTCATTCAGCTGCCACAAGGAGGTGCTGTAGCTCTGTGAAGCTGTGAAGCTTTGTGCTGAAATTGCTCTGTAGAAACAAAGTCACCTCTGGATGCAGAAGGCCTTGCAGTGCCACTGTCAGCAGGCTGGGTGGTGGCTGAACTCCCAGGAGACTGCGTAGCTGTGCCATCAGATGGGGTCTCCTGGCTGGATGTGGGCGTCTCCTCTACAGGGCAGATTATGAACCATCTCTTTCCTGTATGAAGAACTGCAATTCAAGAGATCAGACAATTATCACTCTTTGTTTAAGTGTATGTGACATATGCAAAAAGGGTTTACGAGGCATGCAGATGGCTACATTTCTGAATGAGATAATTATGTTACCGTTCTGCTGATAGACAGGCTGAGGTGCTCCGGGCTGTGGACTCTGTGGAGCGAGAGACAGATGACAGCTAAGTCAATCGGCTGCTTGCCACTCTGTGTTTAGTTGTCTTTCACCATATCCATGAGTATGTCTCAGTCAACATCTAAACCTATATATAAGCATATGTATCTGTACACACTTTATTCATATCTATATCTACCGCCATCTTACCTCTCCCACTACTTCACAGATTTGTCCTTGTTGAGGACTGCAGCTCAGGGTGGAGGCCCTTTCACCCTCCGTGTCTTCATTCAGCATGTCTTCAGCTTTATCCACAATGTCCTTTAGCTGGTCAATGAAGATCTCCTTCTCTAACAGCAGGATAAAGCCATTCTCTACCTGTAGGCATACAGTTTTGAAGATGTAAAACAGTGTCATAAATATAACCAACAAACTGCACACTTTTAAAGGTTGAACAAACCATGTAAGTTGCAATTTCCTCTGGAGCATCTCCATCCAGATCAAATTTAAATGTCACCATTTTGTGGTTGTGAGTCTCCAGCTGGCATTCAACCATTTTATCGCCAGTGTTGCAAACCTGTGGGAACAGGTTACACTTTCACAATCAAACACATTACGCTTTTTAAAAATATGCAACTTAAACTGTCACAAACTGCATAACGACTCACATTGAGCATGCTCAGTTTAGGCTTGCTGGTCTTCTCTTGCCGGGAGCGTGTGCGGGCAGACTTGCGGTGGTGTTTCCTGGGTTTTCCGTCCCCCTTCCCTCCACTAGCAAGGCTGTCATAGCCGTCACTTGTTTCCTTACCAGATGCCACATCAGAGTTGAGACTATCAAAGGAAAAGATTAAAACAATTAATCATGTAGGTTGGAAACACATAAAGTTATGAAGAGAATCTGTAAAAGGCTGAGAGTCAGTGAAAAACCTGACACACACCTGTCATAGGCGTAACTGGGCAAAGATACTGGTTTGTCCGGAAGAACATCCTGAAGACAGAAAAATGGGCCGGTGTAAAACAGTTAGGAAAGTTTTATTTTATACAGATTGGATCATTGCAAGACTTCAGAGCACTAATATTCATGTTAATGTGAGCTATTAGCGTTTGACCTTAAAGGGCTGTTTTGGTCTCAGGTGGAGAGGCTGCTTTCAAGATGGGATAGAGGTATAAAACTGATGTGAATGGAATTTGAAAAGCAGCCTGTGGTTTGAACGTGCTTTGAGAGTCACAATTAGATGTCACTGACACAGGGCAAATTTTTAAGAAAATGCATAATTATGCGTATAGACACTTGAAAACATGCAAACTTTGGCTCAATCCCTACCTCTACACAGGGCTCTTGTTGAAGGGTGCTGGATGCAAATGTTGACTCGAGGTTTTGCTGAGTTGTGGCCAGGCTGGCACACTCAGACACTGAGACTGCTGTCTGGATGCCAGCAGGCTGCAGAGCCGGAGCTGGGACTGAAGCTGCGACAGGAGCTGGAGCATGAGCAGGGGCTGCAGACTGAGCCGAGGCTGGCAGCGTGACAGGGATGGGGGCCGAGGCTAAACTTGCGACTGAGGATTTGGGTTTCCCAATTGCAGAAGATTTCTCTGAGCTTGTCGATGAGCTATTTTGTGGCTCAAAAGTGGGACCTGATGCAGAGACTGGTGCTTGAACAGGGGCTGAGGCTAGAGCTGGCACTGCTGTTGGAACTTGTATTGGGACTGAAGTTGGGGCTTTAACAAGGGTAGAAGCTGGACTTTGAGGCACGGTTGCAGCTTGAGCAGATACTGGGACTGGTGGTTGGTTTTGTGCTGGGACCAGAGCTGGCGTTTGTGTTGGCGCTTGAGATTCAACTTGGGCTGTAGCTGAGACTGAAAATGAGGCTGGGACTGGAGCTGGAACTGTAGGGGCTACAGTTAAGTCTAGGCCAGCTGCAGTTGTTTCTGCATCTACTCCACTTCCCCAGAGATGAGTCTGAACAGCAGGTAAGACAGGGTGGACTGGAGCCAAAAGGTGAGCATCTCCCAAGTTCCCCTGTGGTGCAACCGCCTGTACCTGGAAAAAATAGCACATTTAGGAAATTATTCATTTGTTAATACAAATATTGTTCATCTCTAAATCCCCAAACGCATGCCCTGCATGCATTACACCAACGACTAAGACACATTGCCACCTTAGTACTACAGATTTCTCATGACCCAACCATTACAGTGAGAACCGAGTCACATATTCACCTGGACAGGCTGCTCAGCCAGTTCCTGCTCAGGGTAGGGGGCGGGGTATGGGGTGGGTTGTACCTGGGAGAGAGGTAAGGAATGGGTGGTATGGAGGCTAGCAAAGTTTGTCTGAGATGTGAAAGGGCCGCCCTGCTGCTGGGGCACTGCAGGGGACATGGTCATGGCAAGAAGTGGAACAGGGAGCGCCACATTGGGCACGTGCTGAGGTGACGGCAGAGGGGTTTGAGGGGTGCTGAGAGTAGGTATTGAGGGAAAGGTAACATGAGGGGTCAGAGGAAGGGAGGGGTAGTGGGGTGAAGGTGAAAAGTGAGAGCTACACATAGGAGGGCCATTGCTGCTGTAGGCACATGGCAGAGGACCTAGAGGGACAGGAGGGGGCTTGATGCCCCCCGTTTGAACAACAGGATATGGTGAGGGAAACTGGGAGAGAAAAAGGGAAAATGATATAAAATGAACAAAGACAGCCAGTCGATAGAAATAGCATTCACACAGGCCCTTTGTATATGACTCATCCCTGTAACCTATACTAAATTAACTTTTGTATGATGTTTATACCAATTCTGTCTCTACCTTGGGTGGTGTTTCTAATGGTACCACAACGCACCTGTGTGCTGATCTGCAGAGGCAGGAGTGGGGGAGGAGCACTGGAGATTGACTGTGGAAAACTGGTAGATATGTCAGGAGGACTCAGGTGAGATGTAGGCTGGTCAGCAGATAACAGCTAAGGAAGAAAATCAAACATTCACTTTTCACTTTTACTGGAGAGTACGGGTTACTCTGAATAAAACTGACAAGATATTCTGGTCTAAAAGGGGAGAAGCAGGGCATGTAGACCTAATGCAATTCAGCTTTTCTGTATGCTTTGCAGTGTATGGTGCTGTAGCCCACTGTAAATTATAAGAGATGATGGCTCTACCTGGGGCAGGACAGCAGCTGGTTGGAGATGGCACTAAAGGGAGGAAAGATAAATGGGAAGGCAGCACAAACCACATGAAAAGTCATTCACATACACACATATGTATATAGATATACAGTACATGATGATGCATTGAGAAGGGAACATCAGATGCACTTTTTACCTCACCCTCCCTACAAATAGTGTGTTTTCAGATGGCTGGAGCCACTAAATTGCACATTAATTTTTAACTTTAACATTTGACACTGAATGATAGGATTAGTAATTCTGGATGTCAGACAAGCATGAAGAACCATTACTAATTGGACAGGTGTTCAGCCTTAATGGTGTAGCTTGCAAGCCTTTAGCTAGCCTACATTCCAAACATGCTAAGTCATTGGAAACAGAAATCTGCTGTTGAGTTTAGATCAACCAGCAATCCAAACACACTCAAATTAACATGACCTTGTCAGGCAGCTCCGAGCGGGCTGCGAGGGGTGACTTTCAAACTTGTGATGCCAAATTCTGCTTTTTGTGTCTCACTACAGCTGATGCCAGGGCCTGTCGCAGCTAAATGCAAGCAGTACCTGCTCCTGGCTGGGCTGGGCAGTAAGCTGTAGAGTGGGGGCTGCAGCTGGGAAGCTCTGTGCTGTCTGTCTACTCTGGTGCACAATAGGGGCTGGCGTAGCCGGAGCAGAAACTGTCTGTCAGAAACACATGAGAGAAATCACATTTATTGGACCCTGAGTTCAGGTATGACATGATCATGTTTGTATGTTTGCTTCAACAAATTAAGATCAAGGTTAAAATGTGCAGTGTGTCAAAGCTGGTTTAGTCATGAGCAAGAAAGCAGAGAGGCTGGCAAGGCTCAATAAAGCAAGCTAAAATGGATGAGGGAAGTTATAGCGTTCATCAGCCATACTGCCATACACTGTGCTAGCACATTATTTCGTACACTACCACGCTCTTTTGCTATGTTACAACCCAACTTATTAAAACAGATAAATTTAAAGCCTCATTTTGGATTAGGCAGGAGCAGAGACTGGGTATTGGGATGGTTTTGTTACCATCATGGGAAGGCCAGAGGAGCGAAGCAGCTAGCAGAATCATGAAAGAGGCATCAGGCTGCTGCTATGGCAAGATTTAGCCTGCACGACACCTCCTTCCCTAACCTACCAGTGGATCTGGTCTGCCTTCTCTGTCATACGGTGTCAACATCAGATTCCTGTCCAGATTTGGATAAGAGAAGAGTGGGACATCCAGGCTCTGCCTCTTGTCTATGTGCTCAAATACTGAGCAGGCATTACCCCCAACCTCCCCGTGGCAATGCATTGGATGATTAGCAGAGAGTGTGGGGGAACTGGTCCTGCGACTGACGATATGATGGAGACAGTGGTTGAGAAGAGTGAGATCTCCACCTTCATACAAACTCCGTGGGAGTGGGCAAAGATGTGAAGGTGAAGAGACAAGGGTTGTTTGACTGTTTGCTGGTGGGGGAGAGGGTGAGCCCACAAGAGGAGGTAGAGTGACTGGAGGAGACCTTGCCAGATGAGGAGATGTGGGTGAGCCTGCCTTAGAGACTGAAGTAAACTGGGCAGATGTGGAGAAGGAGCGTATATGTGTGTGTCCCAGAGATCTGCCTCCCTTTGTCCTATCGCTCAGGAACAGAGACATGCAAGCTTTGCAGTGTCGGTGGGACTGAGGGCTGCGTGGGACACTCAGACGGAGCTCTGAGGGAGGTTGTAAATTCAGGGGAAGCAGAGGTGAATTGAAACGACTTGCTGAGTCATGATGAAAGTGTTGATTTTGGGGCAAGGGAGGAGATAATAATGGAGGATTCTGAGCAGAGGATAGGTAGTCTGTGGCATGCACAGAGTTTTCTGTTCTATGTGTTGAAGCCACATCCTGTGGCAGACACAGACAGGGGCTTGCATTCATTGCCTTAGTGAGAGAGTGCGTCCTACAACGTAACATCTCGACCAGGGAGGTGCTTCCACGCCTAAAACACGCAGTGCTCTCAGTGATGAGCAGGCTGTCGTGGCATACAAAGGGATCACTGTAGTGACGCTGATCAGGTATCGTTCCAAAAAAAGAAAATAAAAACGTTGTTATTTCAGAAAACAACTCAAAAAACAAAATGAAGGATTTAAGGAAGTTGCCACAGAAATAAGAAATGCTTTCACTCACTGTTTGAGACTGATAAGGCCCCTGGTGAGGTTGTGCCGCAGGTTGTTGATAGGCCCCAGGATGCAGCTGACCTGTGGTTTGCTGGTAGGCTCCCTGGTGTAATTGAGTGGATGCTTGTGTGTAGTTTTCATGTGAGGCCTGTGCTGTGGGTTGCTGGTAGGGCCCCTGGTGCAGTTGAGGGTTAACCTGTGCAGGAGGACTGTAGACCATCTGAGCTGTGGAAATGGGCTCTGGAAGTGACTGGTAGGGGCCATTTTGCTGATTGTTTAGATCATCTAATTGCATGGTAGAGCCCACTCCACTGTCAGCTGTAAAAACAGAGTGAATAAAACATTATAATTCACCATGATGCCCCGCAGGAAGGACAGACACTGAGGAAGGGCAGAGGGAGAAGTGGAGTAGCATCTCATTAAAATTCAAAAGCTGGGTGATGATGTCTCATTGATGACTAATAGGTGTTACTCATATGCTGCAGTGGCCTTCTCTTGGTTTGTCTCTTACATTCACAGATGTCAGTTTAACCATTTCTAGTCAGGGTCAGTGTAATTTCCTGTTAATGGCTGAATGAGCTTAAAAAGTGATTTGATTCATTACCAGAGGCTGAGGTTGTATGATGTACAGTACATTCACGTGTGTGCGTAATTGCAGGTTCTCACATGTGGCAGACGTGGTGGCTGGCACGGTGCAGATCAGAGTGTGCTGCTCCACCTCTTGGTCCTCATAATCTGTCGTAGCCAATGTGGCTGCCTGTGACACACCGGGACCGGGCACCTGCAGCAGGTTCTGCTGCGTCTTTGTCACCACTGCCTCGCCATTTCCTGACGAAACAGTCCGCTCCCTCCTCCATTTGATGAGAGCCACGCGGTCCCGGATGGACTTTCCGACTATCTTCACATCGCAGTCCAGGAAAAAACCCGACTCCACCTACAGGACGCAGGTAAGATGCGTGCTGCAGCTCAGAACAAACTAAGTCATGGTTGTAATTCAACACCTTCTACGATAAATCAACAAATCTATATTCTCTTTTCCCCCGGACCACAAAGAACTGCCTTCTCTCGTGCATTCTCATTCTTCACGGAAGAGCAAAGATCAACTGATAAGTTGCTCTTGTTTCAATCAATACAATACAGTACATGCCTCAAGCCTACCATTACAGACATGACCACTAACCCACTCCCAGTTACCTTACATCTAATTAAAATGGCCCGAGGTTGTGCTCCAAAGTAAATATAACTGCGTTATTACAAGACACATCGTCGACACACAGGGACCTCTGTGATGGAATGATACTGCACAGGTAATAATCCACAATGAGCTGTCATATATCAAAAGCACCTCATTGCATTACCTCTGCTGCATCATTGTGTGTAATTGTGCCTGTACCTCAGGCACTTATCACAGGGAAAATGAGAAAGTGTGTTGACATCACCATCCATTTTTTTCAAAGTTTGTCTGTAGCCACTTCAACCCATGCTTTGGCCTGTGGATGTCGCACGGAGAAGCAGTATTGTTGCTACAGTTAACTGCAGTTTAATATTCCTTACGCACTGAGTTAGACCTATTTTTGAATTGTTAGAAATGAGTGCTTTCCAAGGCTATGGCAGCGTTGACGAATGAAGGCAGCTTGTGGAACACAATGTGCTCTCTGGCCTGTACCCACAAAAGCCAAGGTCAAAAGAGAGACATTCAAATGAGTCTAATAAAAAGGGCTACCCACGTAGCGAGATATAATCAAGTAAACACATAATGGCATAAAGAAAAAGTCACACTATTCATATTTACCATTTCTTGGGCAACAACCTCTGGGACCTCGCTCACCAAGTCAAAGGTAAACTCAATGGCACCAGTGTCCTTGTACTTCCCCTTTAGCTTTTTAGGATCCTCAACCCACAGCTTCAGAGCAATGGATGACTTCTTCCCATCATCATCCTCATTGAGCTCCACCCTCACGCCTGTATCCTCTGCAAAGAATGCGTGATTCAGGAGGTCCTTGATGGAGTACCTGCAGGAAATACACAAGCAGCAGCTACTGACCTGCAGTAAAGGTCACTGTAAGCCTAACCATAAACAACACACAGACTGTGCCAGAGCCAAATACTGGCGTCAACGTCACACTGTCGGAACAGAAACAAAACAACACGGGAAGGATAACCTCGACCCACATACAAAATGTGTCACAAGCCCCGAGACGCTGTCGTAGGTCCTGGTCCACTTACCTTTCCTCCCATCTGTGACAGATACATTCCCCGATTATTTCCTTAATTTCTGGGTCACTGACTTTACTGTAGCTGGCAGGTTTCACCCCCTGCAAAACAAACCAGCATCAACATGTCTCAACTCAGCAACAGACACACTCAACACAGCAGTATATAGGGCGTAACAGAGGAAGTAACTACTGTCTGCAGTGTCAAAAAACATTAATGACAAACACTCCAAAAACTCATTTTCTCCCAGACATCTCAACTCTGGGGATTAAGAAGTACTACTCGTGTATAAGAGGACTTTCAGAGGGCTGAAACGCTTAGTTGACTGATTAGTTAATCCACAAAGAACTGATTAAAATTATGATGAGTGTCGGAGTCATTTATAAAATACAAATACCAAACATTTGCTGGTTAAAGCGAGACTATGCAGCCACTGAAAAAAGAAATAACACATTCTTCTTACAAATGAAAGGTGAATTCCTTTAGGTACATAGATAAGTATTGCTGTCTAATGTGCATTTTGGGGTTAGCACGCTGACTTTATGACTCTTCCCATCACTTGTGACACTTTCACATTTCGCATTTTTTACTTCAGCTAAATGTTAAATAGTAGTTTAACTGTAGTTTAGCACTAAGCATTACTCCATCACTGTCACTTTGTAGCCACAGTGGCTGCTGCCCAACAAAAGTTACACAGTCTAATTTAAAGTTGTCAGTATCATCACAATATATGCAGGTAGTGTTTTGGCTGCTGGTCAGACTAAATACAAGATTTTAAAACTTACTTTTTCTTTGGCTAAATGTACTGGGCTGCTGTCCTCAGTTTTACCATTTGAAATATTGCATGATTCATCAGAAAAATATATGATTAATTAATAGTGAGAATCCTCATTAGTTGCAACCTCTGTGCATCTCTCCCAGACCCACACACTAAGAGTAACTGATTTACTGTATTAAAAACGATAAAGCCTGCATTTAAAAAAAAACAATGTACATGATTAATGTCACAAGAAATGTGGCTGGGTCTTCAAAAATTACATGAAATAGTTGTACTAGCTTTTGTTTAGTTTAACCGTGAACTCACACTGGTGACTTTGCGGTAGATCTGAGCAGCATTTTGACACTCAGAGTAGGGGTATTCTGAGGTGGCCATCTCCAGCATACACATCCCAAAGGCGTAGACGTCCACAGCCTCATCATAATGCTCCTCATACATCTCCGGGGCCATGAACTCTGGAGTGCCTGGAGAATTAATGTAAGAGAGGATGATAAATTAGACGCTCACATTCAACTTGTTTCATCCTATTTAGGTAAGATCAATGCAAGTGTCGAGGACTGAAATCCAACACAGCTGCTTAATCACAATTTCAAGAATTCTATAATCGCTTAAAGGACAGACGAGGTAAATTTTGGATGTTCTGTGCAACTTTAACACTATAACATGATGCAACTGTTTATCTGTTTTTGGATTCTGTAGTATTAAATGATTTCAGAAAACTAGATTTAACACTGTGTAAAAATTATAGACTACGGGCTGTCCTAAAGTACACTTCTGTCCCCTGAACAGTTACCAAGATTGTACATCTGGAAGGATCTACTCATAGATTTGTACAAATGTGAGCTAGTAGCATTTTAAATGGTCTATAGAAAAACTGATATTTAGACACATCAATTTTTCATGTTTTAGATTTTCAAGCAGCTACAGTCAATATTTCTGCATTAACAATTGATCACATGACAAACTATGTGAAAGGGGTCACTCATAGCACAGTGCCCCTATGGCTCTAGAGAGCTTTACAGTGTCCTTCAGGTGCTGTTTTGGTTTTAATGGCCCACAACTTTACTGTTTTGGCATTATCAAGTCTCTCATCAACGTTCAGCTCTAAAAATTAACTGTACTCTTCCTGCCCAACACCAAACAGCAGACAAACACAGTTAGCGACTAGCTGGTGAACACAGTGGTGCACTAACTAAAGAGCCAGATATTTGGTAGAGACCAAAACAGAGGTAAAAGGAGAGTGAATGTTAGACTCACAATAATTAGCTTACCACAATCACAATTCCAAGTTCATGCTAATGTTGCTCTGTATCTGCCCAAAGTGTAAATAAGCAGCAAGTTTGCCTTAAAAGGTAAAATGTCATTGTTGTGATCACGGCTTGCTTCAGCAGAGTAAGGGTGTGCCATAACACATTGTTCAGTTGTTTCAATTTTAGTATGATTTGGTTTGGTTGCAAAAGATCAAATAAGCAACAAACCACGATATTATGTAAGAAGTGCAAGAAGACTGTAACAACAAAAGGGGGTAATAAAAAAAAACTTATTTCACCACCACAAGCAGAAGCACCTGGTTGAGTGGCTCAACATAGCATCAGCGAATCTTTAACAAGTTGCACTCTATATTTGGTTATCCCAGAAACATACCGAAATATCATCATGGTATTTTCAGATCATATCGCCCACCCCTACCCCCGTTATTCAGTTTATGCAGGCTTAAGATACATTATCTGTTCACAGTTCAATAAAACAGAGTATTGCCAACGAGCTGATGACTAACCAATAACACTTTTAGCGAATGAGGCCCTCTTCAGTGTTGCCAGGCCCAGGTCTCCTATTTTGACAGAGCCTGTAGGACCAGTGATGAAGATGTTGTCGCACTTGAGGTCTCTGTGGATGATTGGAGGAGTCCTTGTGTGGAGGAAGTGGAGGCCTTTGAGAATCTGCCTGCACCAGCTCCTCAGAACTTTAGGCTTCATCACCTTAAAGCGCTTCAGATACCTGTGGGAGGATAAATATACCAGGATAGACGTTTGCTTTTCAAAACATGTCGAAGATTAAAAGACAAATAGACGTATCAAGGTCTGTCCCCACGAGTCGCTGTGGTGATAAAGCTGAGTCTTTGCAGTAGATTGTTATTGCCGTCATTAAGCATCAGCTGCCAACAAACAGTCAATACAAATCTCTGATGACTTTTCTATTCTCAAACTAATCTCCTCACGACTGCCTGAAAACTTTGCCCATTCTGTTTGTTGGATTCAATTGTTTCGTTAATTAATTCAGCTTTGAGCAAGAAACCAACGCTAACATCACAGTTATTCACTTTTTTACCACGAACAATGTCTTGGAGTTTCAGTCTCTCTGAAGCTCCAGCACTACATTTACTGTAATGGTGTGATTCAATCGGTATGAAACTTGATACACATAATGTGGACGGTCTAATGGTCATTACTGTAAGGTTGTTTTAAACTGACTAATAGAAGCAGCAATAAGAGACTAATATTTGCATCTCATGATCAGTGATTTACTGTCAAATATAAGATGGGCAGCATATCAAGATATCTCAAACATACAGTAAAGATAATTATAGAACATGATTTTCTTTTGTATTTTCGAGTGGACTCTTACGTTTTTAGCGTCCCTGAGGTCATTAGCTCTGTCACCAGAACGATACACTTCTTCCCTTTAACCGGTGATTCCCAGAAGTCATAAAATCGCACAATGTTGGGGTGCTGGAGGGCCTTTAACATCTCTGCCTCCTCCTTGAACCTCTGTCTCTCAACCTTAGACAGTTTCCGTTCCTAGGGAAAATGGAGGAAGACAATTAATTTTTAAAAATGAGAAATAATGGATTCTAAGTTCACCCACTCATTTTTTTTCTGTATTCTGGAGCCTTATCAGAGGAGCAGCTCCAGCCGTGGTCAATTTGTCCAGATTTTACAGGTTTGAGGAGTGGTGGAGGAGGAAGGAGGGGCTGAATCATCATCATGGTCAGTGTTTTTCTTCTAAAAAGCGTAACGGAAGAGATGAAATACATTTTCAACCTTCTTTAAATAGTCTGGTGTAGCTTCGGGAGTGGAGCTCAGATAAGAACTGCCTGTAGCTCATGTTTAGAGTGAACACAGCTTTGGCATTTTGTGTGTAAATATGGGGGTCTGAACCATTTACTCTTGATATTACCACTGTGTATAAAACACACCCCACCACAACTATGAGTGGAATCCTGACTATACTTTCAGAGGAAGTGAAAGCCTTATTTCATCTGTGTTGTGATACAGAGACACATTCAGTCACGACAGATAAACAAGACTAAATTGCATTTTTAATCAAAAATGTCAAATGTGTCACTGGTAGAAAAATTGAAACAAAAAAAAAATCAAGGATTAATAATACCAAGACAGATCAAGATTTTCCATCACAAAGCCTGAAACATCAAGATAAAACTCTCAGTACTTACTGTGTACAATTCGTCAGAGCTTAAATCTTGTGTCTTTGGGTGTACAAGCCTGAGTGAATCTGTGTATACTGGATCAATATTTTGGCCCGTGCCTACCCTCAACTGTTGTATAAATAGTAAAACAGCTGACAGTGAACATCCTCTACATTTCTGTTTCTCTCCAGTCAGCATGACAGATCCAAGCCAAAGGCTTGAGCCACGACAAACGCTACACGACCTCCAGATTTTCTATCCTGCTGTCTTGATAGACACATTTTAACAGCAATGATGAGGGTGCATTTAGAGTCTTCAATGAGGACAGTAGCCTCCTGTACATCTTTTGGCATTGATTATTGACTGATGCTGGGGAATCAGATTTCATTCACAGCCCATAGTGATCTATGCAGTGCACAGCCCAGTGCATCTTAAATTACGTGTGGCGTTGTGACAGACCCACCTCCGGCTTCAGCTACCTTCATAATGCTGATTCGTAATGACAACCAATGCATTTCAGTCTGTCTCATCTCTCTGTCCATATTGTCCAATTTTCCAAGGCAGTTTACTTGCAGATCGTTAACGATTCTTTGCAAGGAGAAGATCTAAGCAGGGTGTGGCGCTTACAGCACATTATCAGCTTTACTGAGACGTCATTTTGCACAATAAAAACTGTGTAAGAAAATAAATTAGCAGCACTGATATTTGTATCTAATGGAGTGTAGAATGGCGAGGACACAACGCTGCAATTAATTTAAATATTAGATTTGTTTTGCTGTGTATCAAATACTCCAAATCTTACGCGCTGTCCTGAGCTGAACCCACCCTTTCCCTCTCTCCTCGCTCTGTCTTGGTGCAGAGGGCTGCATCAGCAGGATTCACTCTCCAGACACATCTGTGTGGCATTACCACAGGGGTATAAATCCGTGTTTAGTATTCATTACTAAGCAATCAAACAAGACAAATGGTGTACAACAGCGAGATCAGATCTCAAAGTGCTAAAGTGTTTCGGCATTTTCACTAAGTCATGTTGCGTAATCTGCTAATTTTCAGGTCAACAACTTGCTCAGCAGATGTTTGATCATCATTTAGTGGATAAATAAGTAACAAGACAAGTGGTCTGCGCTGCTCGATATCCAGGCAGCAGCTCCTCCTCAGATCTGATTTAGAAATCTTTCTATGAGCATTTATGTTTTCTGCTGTCTCACTCTCAGTCTTATTCCCAAACACACACACACACACACACACACACACACACACACACAGTATACAGGCGGTAAACGATCTGAGTTACAGTGGCGTTTTGTGAGCCAGGCACACAGGCACACAGGCACTGAAGGGCAAGGCCTCACCTCCGGGGACAGAATGGTTGAATCATCACTAGATCTCCCCTAAGAACCTGCTCAGACACACACACACTCACTGTACATATACACTTTCTGTAGAGATCACCACACATGCATTCCTTTCCTGGAATGGTGTTTTCCTTTCCACATTCAAAAAAAAGTACTCATCCTCTTGAAACGTGTTAATAATGTAGAAGTGTTTAAAAATGCCAGTTTTTGCTTTCTCTCTCAACAGATGACAAGGCCTACTAAAAAAAAGGCTGCAGGCACACTTTAAAATCCCTTTAAATCCCTAAGGAAGACTTGAAAACTGAAGCTAGTGTTTTACTCCTATATGAGCAACACTGTATATTACTTAATACTGCGTTATTAAATTCAAGTCACAGAAGCGGAGAGACAAGGCTGAATTGTGGGATGTAACCAGGAGTCAATGCATTAACTTGTGCCCAATCAATTGGGGCCTGTAATTCCTACAAGGATTGATTGCAGGTTCACATCCAAATTAGCTTCATCACACGTATATTGTGGTGTTAACATTAACAAAGCGGAGAACTTCAGTTTTCTTGCCTCACTGGCATCTAGACTGGTGATGTTGCCAACAAGAGCTGTGAGATAAGCACAAGGTAATGCTGATTTGATTCTATGTCTGAATGGGACTGAGTTGGGCTGTAATTTTTATTTCTTATTCCCTCCGGCCTGACAGGGTGAACCTGGTTTCTGCAAGACTAGGAAGACAAAAAAAGCATCAGCTCTGCATGCTGTGAAGCCGCACTAAATCTATAAAATTGTGCTGCAGAGCCGGTCCTCAAAGTCACAAACGTTACTCTCATTATGGTAATTTAATGTGAATTAAACGCTCATAAAAATGATGTTGAGGCACTGACTCAGCCTGATCCAGCTTGGTCCCCTGCTAAACCCCAGAACATAAGTACCAGCCAGTGCATTGACTAAAACAATCCAACAGCAAAGCAGCTCATCAAAGTTTGGAGAAATCATTTTCTTGAAAAAAAAAGTTGCGTACTGCTGAAACACTTGATGGGTTGTTTTTATACTTAAGGCAGGCTTTCCAGGAATTCATCGGAAAAGAACATATATTATGAATTCTTCAGATAATAGCTTAAGTAAAGCTATGTCAAACTATGTATTAAAACAGTGGCTGCTCTGTAAACCTCTGTAAATCTTCCTCACATATCAGAAACTTTACAAATGTCTGGTGCACTGGTTTTGTTGCAACCTAAGCCTGGGTATAATGTGTAACAAAAAAAAAAAAAAGTATGTGTGCGGTATTTATTTGCTCTGGACAGACTGCAAAAGCTCAGCACATTTTGAGCCCTGAAAGGGCAACCACTGTCTTCAGATCTGTCTGCAGGCTAATCTGTCTATCACATGGATAGCATCTAAACTGATCATTAGATTACCACATACACAGATTAGCGACACAGTAAGCTCTCACTGCTGTGAAGCTACGTGTTTATATTAGCCCCATGCTAAAATTCTGACTAATTACAGTATGTGGAGTTCATCTGCTGACACTGTGCATAAAGGCTGAATACGGCTTAGCAGAATCACTTCAGTTGAGTTTCATTATAAATCAGAGTGTGCAGAAGAAAAGGAGAATGTAGACATTATTAATGCCTTTGGGTGACAAAACTAAATGATGACAACATTGGTGCTACGAATAATGCGAGGGAACGTTGGCATAAACGCTGAGCAAAGTAAAAAGCTACATGATTGACAGACTCTCTTCCTCCTCACTGGAGCCCTGTAACAAAACTCCGAACAAGTACTTTTCCTCAGTTCCACAGTGAGAACGAACATTTCAATGATGGCTCACTAATAAAGACATTATGGAAAACAGAATGGGCTAACCCAGTATCTGACCTGGGAACTGTCCCGCGTTACACCTCAGCAATGTGAGATTTTAAACGCAATAGAACAGAACTATATTTTGATAAATATCCTATCATCAATAAGACTGTTTGTAACACAAACGCCTGTAACTGCTGACTGATTAATCAAATGTATCCTGTTCCTCAATAACGAGTGGCTGAACCTGGTGAGAGAGGAAGAACAAAATGAACCAGAATTATAACCAGAATAATCAGACAATAATCAATATTCACTTGTTGATATTAAGGCACCTATGAGCAGGCATAAAGTGCCATGGACCCCTCCTTCATTACCTGAGACTCCCTGGACGAAGAGTTTGTTAGATGTGATCTGGTACTGGTCTAGGGGGCCACATGATCAGAGGAGAAATATACAAACCGGACTGTCTCGCCCTCAAATGAATGAAGTTCCAGGGTAATTGAACTAGTCCTTTGGCAAAACACACACACACACACACACACACACACACACACACACACACAGTACTACAGAGCCCGCAGGCGTATTATTTGATGTTAGACTTGAATGATCACTGAACCCACCTGGAGTTCACACCATGCCACTTCGACCCAGGTGTCGGTGTCAAGACCTTTATAGACGGTCTTGAAGGATCCTCTCCCCAGCTCAATGTCAAACTTGAGGAATCGCCCCCCAGGTGAAGTGGACACAGCCTTCATCCCGGGCTCCTCTTCGTTCTCGTCACTTCCTGATTTACCTGTGACATCCGCGGGCGCAACCTCTGCCTTTGGCTCGGTTTCCGTCCTGTCCCCTTTCTCCTCGTCGGCGCTCAGGCTCTCTGTGGCGCTGTCCTTCAGCCCCACCTGACTCTCCGTGCTTGAAGTCTCCCCGAGGCCCAGCCGGGCTCCGTGCAGAACCCGAGTCCGACTCCGATCAACGATGGTCCGCAGGTCAATGGTGAGCATCGGGCTGCTGTTGACACACTCCGGCGAGTCCACAGGCTGCTCCTCGGCGTCGGACACCCACAAGTTCCGGCGGACGAACCTCTGGCGAATGAGCCCCTGGTAGTCTGTGGAGGGGTACGCGCTGGGGTCACTCGCTCCTCGCAGGGCTGCGTTTTGAATGTTGACATTGTGGTCTGTCCCGTTCTCATAAACAGGCCTACGGGCATTTGCATTAATGTCCGAATCTAAATTGGGTGCTGAGGAAAATGTGGATCCCAGCGGCGGATCTTTTCTTGAATCGTCCGCCGAATCCATCCCCGGTAACTTGTCAAACACTTACCGGCGACATTGTGCAGCGATGATGATGAGCATGCTGCTCTCCCGGTGCTGCTGGGAGAGTTTGCTGCCTACCTGCAACACTCGCGTGCAGTGACGCAGTTCGCCAGCTCAGGATGTATGGCCTTATACCTTGAATTTGCTTAGGACACGCAACATCTCCACAAAATGTCCAGCTGGGAGGATGCGTACATTGCTCCTTGCCACCACCTCACGCCCCGGTCCACCTTGCTGCAATACAGCACAGAGATATTCAAGTTAAGCCTGATGTCATTGCCAGTTCAACCTATGAGCTCACGAAAACAGTTTCCTCCACATTGCATAAGGTCCCCGCTCCAGCGCAAACTATAAAAATGTGATTTGTTCCGCAGATTAAATCACATGGCCTCCGGTGGACAGGCCAGGATGTTTAGGCTGTGCTGCGCACTAATCCACCCCAAAGACACATCACGGGACGACCAAGTGCGCAGCTGTCATCCGCTGTAAAGACGCGGCCACCCGGGCTCCGGTTGATGCAAATGAATCGCAGGTGTTCCGGAAGAAAATCAGAACAAGTTCCGAGAAGTGTGGGCTCAGATTCTCCGCATTATTCCTTTAACTAACCGCACGTACTTTCTTTCTCTCCATGCTGTTGTCCTGTGGCGGAGCGCAGGATGGACAGAAGCGCTTATCAGATTATGCCCACTGCGGCACAGTTTCCCCAGGAGCAGGCGGCTCTCGGCGCATCTCTCGTCCAGATGATGAGTCCGTTGTCTTGTGAACGCAATCTCTTTCAGGTTTGAGAAAACTAAAATATTTCACGGCACAGCCCACGCCCCTAGCAACAACACGCATCCAATACCTCGGCACGCTTTTAGGCGGCACCCTCATCCTCCCCTGACACAGGCTGCGTGGACCACACCACTGTCCGCCCTCATCGTGACGCGCTAAACTTCCAATGGGAAGATGTCTGTGAAAGCCTACCAACCAAAAGGGACGCTGCAGGAATTATGGGCTGCCGGGTAAGACGCACCGGACCCCATCTTACCGTCATATTCATCCACATGGACCGGCGCAGGGAGGCTGAGGATGTGCGTCTCTCAGAGGTTCATATGAAACGCTTCCTCCAGTCATTTGTCTGCCTGCAGTGTTTTCAATCACTCTGTGTTTTATTCCACAATTGTGTTCTTATTTGAGGAATGCCTTTTAGTATCCAATTTCACTCTACTTGTTTTCCTATTGTCTTGATCCCCTGCAGACTTTTACTGCAGGTGTTAGTGTTGCATGTTGTGTGCGTCTATATACTGATTTCCATCATTCCATGTGAGTTAGCATTTGAAATAAATGAATAAATAAAACTTAAAAGGCTGCCTTCAAATCGTATAAGAAAATCACCAATAGAATAAATCAATTTAAAGGGCATTTCTAACATAAACCAGTTTGATTATGTAATAATTATATGTTATAATTATGTCATCTCTAAAGATGCAGGCAAGCCCACTGACATCTTATGAAAAGTGCATTCCCTTTAATCCCTTCAAGAGTTCAAACTTTGTTTAAAGCTTCGTGCTGAGCATCCATTGACGTTACAGAAATAGTTCATCATATATATCACCTTAACAAACGTAAATTAAATACATGTGATAAATAAAACTGCTGTTTCTAGAACTCCAGCTGGCACAAACATTCAGAGGTCGAGGTCAGGTGGCCACCTTGCCATTCTCTGACCTGTTTTAGGTTACATTTATCTTTTAAAAACAGAAACTTTTATTGGTTTGTTTAATACAACAGAATCATAACATTTGATATGAGGGAAAGCAGATATTAAGAACAAGACCTGAGTCATCAAAATTCTCATTTAAGACCTCAAAAGTATTTTTTTTTTTTCTCCACAAGGCTCAAACAAAAAGGGGCAGTTTTAAAATTCGTGGGGTCAACGTCAAGGGACAAACTTGCCCAGATCACCAGTGAAACAGTGGAAATAATAGGAACCAGCCGGTGGGTCTGGTCAGGCCTTTCAATGTGAACCCATGCATGGGCCAGCCTATTCACTGGGTCTCATTTTGAAATGCACACAGTAGGATATGGATAATATATATATATATGCACTATCAAGGCACAACCGAAAACTGAACATGGTAATGATCCACCCACGGGGTCTTGTAGAGGGATGTGTAACAAAATCAATAAGCTTAATATTTAAGAATCACATGTAGAGATATTATGTTTACATGGTGCCGGTTCATAAACATATATGGCAGTTTAGCCTCCAACGTGCAATGCGAGCATCGATGCACAGGGGGGCAGTAAAGAGTCACGTTCCCAGACATATTCCTGTGTGTGTGTGTGTGTGATTACAGTGTAAGTAAACACACCGCGTGGCTCATACACATTACATCAGGGTTTCAGTTCAAGAGTGGAAAATAGGCCCGTCATCAGTGTCTCCGGTGAATAGCCTGCTCTGCTCTCACTTCTCCCACTCTCCGAGGACAGCCGCCCCCATGCTGGAGGGGCGGTCATCTGCAGCCCGTCTCCCCTCCTGTCGTCATAGCAGGCTTTTCTAAACAGACCGAGCTCGTCTCCGCCGGCTCGACCACCGACCTTTCTCGGAAGCCCACCCCACACATGATCAACCCACTCGGCATATAACGCGGTAATTAAGAAGATGGCTACGGAAAACCTGGAGATGAACGGTGATGCTGACCGAAACGGCGAGGCTGAGGTACGTCCAGGCTCCACCGGTGCCCGTTACAAAGGGCAGCATGGCTTCCTGCTCGGTAATGTTAAACCAGGGCAGATATCCCGGTCAGGTCCGGTCAGAGTGAAACCCTCACAGAAACATTAACCGACTAACGTGACGTGAGGTGCGTGGGGTACAGGGGACATCGATGGCTGCCGGGTTTTCACGCATCTCTCATCCATCCACACATCCTGTTTGATGTTAGTCAAAGCTCCGCAGAACAAGTGTTAATGTGATCGATCAGCGGCGGAGCCTCGGATCAGCTCTCATTTCACGGCTAGTTTGCTGTTTAGTTTGTTTGACTTCCGTCTCTCAGATGCTTCTGCAAAGGCGCAGTGGACACAAAGTCCCATAGAGACGTGGATAGATTGACAGATAGAGAAGTTCAGTGCTACTCTACAGGAAACTGCAGCAGTTACCACAAAGCACACGACTGACACAGACCTGACCTGAGGTCGGTAAAAAAAAAAAAAAAAAAAAACACTGTGAAACTGCTGCACTAGATAGAAAATATACAGAACAGATTCAGAATAGAGAGCTCTCACAGTGCAAATTAAAGATGAATGCAAAGTCATTCAGGAAATTAAAGTTCCATGTGCAAAGTCCCTGAGAAGGAGAGTGTCCTCTGCTTGCTCAGAGGACAATGGACAGTGTGACTGCTGTGAGTCCTGCCTGCTGTGGAGTAGAAGAAGCCTCCAGCCTCAACAGTCTGATTAGTAGGTCACATGCAACAGCACAAACTCTGAAATCACCTCAACTTTATCAGTTTGGTTTACGTTGGGGAAGCCTGTCCAACACAGGGCTGCAATTTACCATTATCTCTGTCCATTAACCTGTGGATTATTTTCTCGTAGTTGTTCGTTGTGTAAAATGTAAGGAGATTGAAAAAATATGGATCAGTGTCTCTCAAAGCCCAGGAAGACTTCCTCAAATGTCTTGTGCACAACCCAAAGATATTCAGTTTACTGTCATAGATTAGTGAAGAAACCAGAAAATATCCACATTTAAGAAGCTGGAATCAGATCATTTTGACTTTTTTTTTTTTTCATTAAAAAATTACTCAAATTGGTTAATTGAACATCAAAATAGTGAAATATAATCACTTCAGCTCTAATTGAAAAAACATCGTGGAGTATATTCAAGTACATTTTGTGTTCATTTTTAGCTTGAATGGGAAGTGGTCTCCGGTCATTATAAACCACTAACTTCTGTAAAAAAGTGTAATAAACTTTCGTCCCCTGGAGCAAAGCGGCAGTGAGCGACAGCGCTGCTGCAGTCAGAAACACATCGGTGCAGCTCCACGCGCTGGCCTCAGTGTACACGTTTGTGTTTGTAATCTGCTTTTCCAGTATAATGAGACTTCTGTTCAAAATAATCATGTGGGAACCTTTTGTTAAAGGTGTTATCAAACCGGTGCCAGAGACAGACTTTGCTTTGGTCCGGTCACTGTTGAAAGTCGTTTCGTTTCATTTTGAAATGATCTCTCTTTTACATCATTTTAAGTGGAATGTCTTTTTTCATTTCGAATGTCAAAACATACGCTTGCGTGACGTCATCTCGGGCTCTGGGAACATTTTTGTCCTTATGTTAATCGACTAAATGGTCAACAAAAAGATGGTAGTTGAAACAGATGAACTGATGATAGAAATAATTGTTTGTTGCAGGCCTACTTGTTTTGAACTTCAGTGTCCTTCAGTTGTAGGAAAATGGTCTAGAAATTTGGAATAACTGTAGTTAAAGGGTTCTGGTAGCAAGCGTCTGTGGTAAAATGAGACAATGTAGAGAAGGTTCATTCAAAGATACATCATTCAGTGCGCTTTAGGTGTGTGAGCCCAGAGCCAGTTAGGCTGATGGTAAACACACCACATCAAGTTTACTTGTAGAATATCACATATAATGTGTGAGTGGGCTTCACGGCTCCAAACGCACCTACACCTTTAACCCAAAAGTTCTCTAAGAGGACAAGGCAAGACCTCCTCCAGGAAACCAAAGCACAAAAGAAGAAGAAGAAAAAAGAGTTAGATCGGCAATTCCTGGAAAGCTCGGGGCGCGTCGTCAGTCATGGGTGGGAAGAAGGCATTTCCTCATGCTACAGATGAAGGTGTAACAGTACAAGAAGTGAGAGTGAGAGATAAAGTGTGTGACAGCGAGTGAATGCCACACTCATCTGCTGGTCTACCAGCGGAGCACCTTCTTCCTCTGCGGCCTGGCAGGTTTTCAGAGGTGATGAAAGAGCCGCGCTGAGCTGAACCTCAGCTTGTGATGATGCCAACCTGTGCGGGCACAAGAGCGCTTTGTTGTTGGTCTGCTACTCTTCCACTCTGACTGAAAGTCTGAGCATTGAGCTGAACTCAAAGGAAGAGAAACGGGGGTCTGGGTAGTGGCCCTGGTTTCCTGTCCACAATGTGGTTTTGAATTAACTCTTTACCACAGGCTCACTTGTATTTAACTCCTTTCTGAGCTGGTAAACAAAAGAGGAAGGAAACTGACTCCTGGCAGATTTTTCTGATGTGTTTGGGTTGAGGTTACCCAGAACTCTTTTGTTTCTGAGGCATGACCCCGTCAGCCTTTCTCTCAGGCTTACTGCGTCGTTACCAGGATGTGGCTCCACAAATAACCTTTGGACTGAAAGCAATGCAGCGGCCATGCTAAGTCATTGGTGTTCCTGTTTGAGTTCGGCCGTCAGGCACTTTCACTTCCACTTCTTCCACAGCAATCAAAAATACTGTGATTGCTAAAATCTAGGTTTTAGTTTTGGGTGCAGCTGATCTGAAACTCCTAAAACTTCTGTTATTTGGAAAGCAAAGTGGGACTTTTTTAGAGCCTGCTCGCCCTATCCAGTAGTTTCTAAGAATATGAAAACAGCCAGTCACAGAGGGCTCGCTTTATTTAGTAGTGACAGTTATAGAGAAACAGGAGAGGCAGGTGAGAGAGAGAGGGAGAGAGAGGGGGGATGATTGCAGCAAAGGGCCGGACTGGAGGCGAGCTGAGGCTGCTGCGGCGAGGACTCAGCCTTGAGACATGATTCACATGCTACCAGGTGACCTACCAGGGCACCCCTGAGTATTAACGGCACCTATCATAATAGCGGGCCATTAATGAAGGAATTGTCAGAGATAAATCTAGCTTGTTCAAGTACTGTGTTCCCAGCCGTCACTTGTGTGTCATTCTCTGTGTTTGCGTTCATGTTCAGGTCCCGCTGCGAGGCCACAGGAGGCAAGAAAGACCTCTGAACATGAACCATTATGCCAATAAGAAGAGTGCAGCAGAGAGCATGCTGGATGTGGCTCTGCTGATGGCGAACGCCTCACAGCTGAAGGCCGTGCTGGAGCAAGGACCGGACTTCACCTTCTATGCGCCCCTCATTACTCTCATTAGCATCTCCCTCATCCTGCAGATCGTGGTGGGAGTCCTGCTCATCTTCATCGGTACGTTTGGAGTTAGTCTCCGAGTTTCTGTCAGCCAAACGCTGTTATTGGCTTGTCAGCATTCACAGATGTGTGAAATGAAATGTGTGTGAACTTTAAACACCGTGTCTGACACTGAACTAACACATACACACACGTTAAAGTTACTCGTATGGCTTGTGGCCTCGCTTTGCATTTGTAACAGCGTGTTCCCGTGTGTTACTTCAGCGTCACACATGTTATGGGAACACATCTGATAACTGCGTGCAGTTTGTGCTCTGTGGCTTTTCTGTTTCATTCCCAGTCTTCACGCAACCTCGCTGCTGATGTGATTCGCACTTCATACAGTTTTATGTATAGGTCAGTTTTTTTTTCTACAACTACAAATCTTTCCTGCAAACCTTCATTTCCTCTCACAGTCATTTTTTTTTCCCACGGCTTTACAACCACAGGCCATGAAATCATTGATGCGCATCACTGCACAAGCTCTAAATCGTATTCACGCTTAATTGGACACATGCATTTGGAACACGCTCTTTTGTTTATCTCCAATTGCTGATGATTAACGCGTTGGATTCGTAAACTGGAAGGAGCGAGCCGTGCAGTGCAAAGCTTGTCTTCCCATACGTCAGTGTGCACCTTCCTCACCGTCCTGACCGTGTCCTTATCTTATCCTAACAGAGAAAACTATCGTGATGGAGAGCTGACTTTAGAGGCCACAACAGGAAGCATCAACTTTGCTGTCAGCTGCTTCCACTTTAAAAGAGTCATAGGAGATTTGCCAATACTAACACGGCCAGTAAAATGAAACATGGACATCCCCTCTGTCTAAGTATTCCCTTCTCAGACCAGTGAGGCTTGTAATGGAGGAAGAAGCTAATAATTCACCTGCGGGCAGGGCTGTCAGATGCTGTTAATTTGTGTCCTAGCTCTCAGGAATGATTACCTCACTGCTAAGCTGACAGGAAACTCTGTGCTGCCCCCTTGTGGGCAAATGAGATCATTCCTACTGACTAAGCAAAACTCAGTAATGTCTTCATGTCTGATTTCTCTCTCGTCAGTTAAGTGGAACCTGAACGATGCGAGCATGCACTATAAGCTGAACATCATGGAGAATTTCGCCACAGCCTTTGTCTTCATCATAGTCGTGGTCAACGTGTTCATCACAGCCTTTGGTGTCCAGCGGCCCAACCAAAGTTCTTGATCACCCGTTACGTGAGTCTCCATGCCTGCTGATCACCTTACTAAAGATGGACCTCTACATTATGCACAGGATATTCATTTATTCACCAAACTAAATGAAGGCGTGTTTGCCGTTCTGTAATCCAACCTTCCAGACTTGTCACCTGATACGCGGAGGATTGGGTGACACAGTATGCGTGTGTGTGTGCGTGCATGTGTGTGTTGGAGGGATTCACTTCTTCTCTAACCGTGGCTCTGGACAAATGTGTGATCTGTTTTCATTTCATGCAGCAATTCAGCAGTTTGTTACCTCTTACAATGCTCAGGTCACTGATGCAAATAAATGATTGCCTTTACTAAAACAAACATATCAGGAGCAATATACTGTCCGTCAGTCACAACCATAGTGAATGTTTCCTGAAAAAAAGAAGATGTTCCACTGTTATTTTGGGTACCTGTCAGTGTAAGCGTAATGCCTACATCTTTAGAAAAAATAAGTCACCACAGCATGATCCAAAGGAAAGTCTTAGTAGGTGCATCAGGAGCCATCTTGGCCTCCTGCTGCTCATGAGGCATTTCTATAAATAACAGCTTTATTATGGGGCAAACGTTCAGTTTACAGTGTTATAAACCTCAACCGATAGATGAAGTGGACCTTGCTTTGTTTCGTTTAGTGCTATGCAATATCTAGTGTGTAATGTTTAAACTGATTTATACGTGTGTATTAGTTAATGTCTACAATTCTTTGTGGACTGAACTGTATGTGGTTATTTTTAGGCTTTTTGATTACATTTTTATTACTTTTAAAAGAACCAAAAAAACCCTTCACAGCTTTTACTATATGACCTTGGATTGCAGACTGTGACTACTATTTTAAATGATGTTTATAAATAAAACTACAAAAGTGATGTGTTTATTGTCCTGTTTATTCTCATCGTGCATTCAATTTTTTTATTGTACAAAGACAAAAAGTTTCAATCTTACAAATTCTGGCACTTACAGATTTTAAGGCATGTTTACACAACACAGCGCACACAGAGCGTGACAGAGTGTCAGGCACTGGACCTCAATGAGCAGACATTAACTGACAACCATCACAAATTAAATATCATTTACTCTTAGAGTAATATTACAAAACTGTCCAGTACAAGAAAAAACAACAATGCAATGCCATGCAAGTTTCATGAAGGCTTGCAGCGGTTTCTGCTCTTGGCTTCTGATATCTTGACGTTTAACCACCTTATCACAAATAAATGTTTAACAAAGCACCATCATAACTGCTCTTATGTTCTGTTACACATTTCAATGAAACTACAAACAGCCTGAGAAATAATTTAACATTTGATCTGCCTGTCATGTGGGGGTAAATTCATTTACTGTCAGACTTTGTATTTAAAATAGACTTATCAGAAACTAACTGTTCAGTATGCAGTGGGTAAAAAGGCACAGTAAGAACAAACAAATATCCCCACAATAGGATACAATATTTAGCAATAACGGGGGTTAAATTGCTAAACATATAAATGCACTTTTACTGCTACAAACTAGTCGACTACGTCTGTGGATAAGAGAGAGAGAGAGAGAGAGCCACATGCTACAGACGAACAGGAAATGTAAAATTTTCCATTCTGCCCCACCCAGCGGAAACAAAGTCACAGGAAAATACTTGGGCTTGCTTCCGGTCTTAGAGTACACGGTGATTACTGGAGACGAGGTTTGAGAGAAGGAAATGTGAAGCGATACTAAGACAACTTTAGATTATGTCAAAATGTAACAGATGAAAAAACTTGGTTAGAGATGCCACGAAGTAGGTGGCAATGCCTTAACCGTATGTGTGTTGAAGGCCACAAGGGCCAATTCCATCCTTGTCAAGGGGAGTGCTAACCTTCTCTCCTTTCATACAACACGCTGTTCCTATGCGAATACGTCACTTTATATAAACTGAATAAATCAACTTAGTTTAACTTATGGTGCGATTTCACGGCAATACATTTTATATCTAGTGCACACAACCTTTGTCTGTTCCCTTTAAAAGCAACTTTAACTCATCATTATTACGATTCTTCACTCGACATTTGTATATTTTGGTTCCGTTGTGACTCTACCCATAAGGCACTGCGCTGGTAGCACGGGATATCATTGGCACAAGCGGTCATGTGATTGCAACAATGAATTTGTCTAAGGTATTATCAAACGGACACCGCTCCGCATTATTTCTGGCTGGTCGCATAAATAATTTCTCTATTTTTTTTCAGCGTGAGTTACAGAATTTCGAGAAGCTCTTGTGAAACCAGCACGAGTCGGACTACGTTTAGTAATGTTCACTTTTGACCACAAGAGGGCGGTGATGTTCCACCACGAGCTTGGCCTCACAGACAGTCTGTGAGGTGCATTGAAGTGCATCTTGGTGTGCTTGACATCTGTGGTAAGTGATAAGAAAACAAACGTAATTTCTCATTCATCAAATATATGTATATGGCTCAGCACACTGCAAAGAATTACATTGAGTGCTGTCTGAACCAAAATAAAAAGCTGAAAAACAAGTCTGGCCCAAGTCTTTTAAACCAAAGCATATGTAAGCAAATAAAATGCAGGTTGTTGCTTTGTATATTCAAACATAACTATTATATGGCTGCAAAACGTACTGATGAATTAAACTATTGTTTCTGTAGTGATGAAAACATGTAGGCTGATTCTATATAGTTAAGAATGGACCTCCACGTGTTAATGTTTGGTCACTGAAAATGTCTTATTTTGTTACTAATACAGTCAATGTTTTCCTTTTTAACTGGTTTATAAAAGGTGCTTCATGTCACATTTGAACTCTTTAGCAAGATCAATTTGATTAATCAGCATGTTTTTGATTTCACTGTGATCATCCCTTGAGTGTATTCAATCCCTTCAACCCACTTACAGACGTACAAGAACATATGAGGAATAAGAGCAAAGTGCCAAACATGGCTCTGAATTTGCCCATATTCTTCATTTAAAAGACAAGCAAAATATTATATACTGTACAACTGTGTACAAAATTAGTATTCAACTTTTGAAAAGCTATATTGCGCTGTGCTTTGGTAAAAGTAGCATAAGAGCAGTACTGCTGAAGCACCGAGTGTGAGCAAGTCACCCCATTCCCCAACGCTGACAAGGCACTGTGGAGATCAGTCTGTCTATGTGAGGCTAAGTCACCCTTTACTTCATGAGGCTTTCTTCAGCGTACCATATGAGGACCTCCTGAGCTTTCCTTTTCAATCCCAGAGCAGCCATGCCGAGGGCCCGGCTACCTCCCGTCAATTTAGCCTCTGCAGAACAAAGACATCTTCTGAGCAATACCGATTTAACATTATTAAGTGAAATTATATTTTCAAAAGCGTGCAGGAACTAAAGATGATATGAATATAAATTTGCTTGCCAATTTATTCACAATCTTAATTTTAATCTTAATCTGAATTTGCGATGTCAGGTGACTTTAAAAACTGAAAAGCTGCTCACCACTGTAGTAGTAGAGTAAAGCCATTCCCACTGCGACACTGAAACAGCCCAGAAAGAAGAGGGGACCTGGGAAGACATAAATGTAATTTATTATCTGGTGTCAGTGCTTAATGAGTACCTGACACACGTCTTCTACCCTGGAAAGAGTTTCAGTCACACCGATTTTACTAATTTAGGGATTCTTGGAGGTCATCACTAAACCATCTACAGCTTGTTTTAGGATTTTACTGCCTAACATTTAAGAACAGCAGCTTTCTGAACAGTTGAACAATGACACTGCATGCAGCACTGCACACATACATTCATCCAAATTAACATCTTACCTCTGTCATTCAGAACATACTTCTGATTGATGACACCAGGATACTTGAGTGGATCTAAGTAATCTGGATACAGGACAGACACATTTTAGTGTGCGGAATAAAGAAGAAGAATGTAGATGTAGCTGTGCTGTGCACCTAAATATGTAATATCCAAGCAATGAATAAGCGTCTCACTGGGATCAAACATGATACAGAGAATCAGTTTTGAGGGACTAACCTCTGAGGCGGAGCCGTGTGGGCAAACTGTAGTACACCTCCTCGACGTGCAAGTGGAGAGCTCTGTAAAACTCCCTGCATGCCTCCTCTCCTTTCCCCTGCAGGCAGGTCAGGAGCTCACCCACTCGAACACTTGTGGGCACATCCAAGTTTCGGAACTGGACAAAAACAACAGTTATTTAGAGACATTCTCGAAGACAAAATGTAAATGTGACTGGTGCAGCTCGCCCAGGCCAGAATGAAGCATCTCCACTGGAATCAATTTAGACATGACAGGAGACGAAGACAGTGAAGTACTTTGTGTGTGTGTGTGTGTGTGTGTGTGTGTGTGTGGACTGACTTTGGTGGCCTCCTTGTCTGAGAGGATCTGCGGGTAGATTCTGTTGAGCTGCAGGATGAGTTTGTCCACCAGCTCCGTGTCCAGTCTCCGGTCAGCTTTGAGGAAGTCGCTGTCCTCTATCAGCTGCTCATGAAAACTGTCTGTCCACGTTGACAGAGAGAAGTTGGAGAAAATGTCTTAGTACATCTGCTGATTCCTGCACACCGTCTGATAACAGGCTAGCTCTTTCATTGAAAGGGGAGGTCAGTGTGCAGTAGCACATCCATTCAGGCTGCTGAGCGGAAATTTGACATCATGTCCAGTCTTTACTCGGAGAGGAACACGGAGGCATGGAGGATCGGGAGTGCTGCGAAAAAACACTTCATTTAACTTGCATGTTGACGGCGAATCGAAAAGCAGGACTCCTTCTATGGTCAGACGTGTTAAGAAACTTTTCAGAAAGCTCAACAGGATCTGGTAGGAGACGTTACACTGTCATTGGAAAAGCGAGCCAACTTCTCAGCTCGTTAGTGCTGAAGAAATGTTTGTGAATTGGACTTAATGGACATACATTAAAAAGACGAAACAGAAAGCTTACTACATGGTGAAATACAGGTTATTTTTAGTTAAAGAAAGACACGAACCTCCCATTGTGGAGTCCCCTCTGTCCTTTGTTTGGACACGCCCTCTTACGTCATCCCGCTGGGAGGGAGGGGCGTACGTAGACGTCTTCAAAAAAAAAAAAACTTTCCTCTTCACCGGAAGTGAATGTAGCTAAGGCTAAGCTATGCTAGATATTTTATTATTGTCCCTCATCAACTAAGTTTTATAGACATACTGGAATTTTTGGAAACATTTCAGTACAACTTATAACTATTCAGTTATAAGCAGGGGTAAAGCCATTACAACTAAATGTTAATATCAGAATAAATACGAATAAATTACGTTTTTATCGTAAATCTCAAAATGAAACGATTAAATTTCACATGCAAAACTTCTTTTCTTTTCCTCCAGCAAAAACGTCTTAGCATATTACGACCTATCCATGTATTCTTTAAGACTAAACTAACAAAAGCATATGAACATAACTGGAAAATGAACAGTGGTTTGAGTGTCCCTTGAACAATGGGATTTCTTTTTTACTTACTGTTTATTGTCTATACGTTGGTGCCATCATGGTTTGGCATGATGTCTTTATTTATTGTAAAGCTTTTGTATTTATTCTATGTAATATGCATTTGTAAAGCATCTTATTGTGAGCTGATAAATTATCTTAATGTTTCAGAAAAAAATATGCAGAGCCTCCCACCCCATGAACTATCAATATTGATCAGTAATATGATAGACCCATCTATCACAGCATTTTAGACATCTTTGTCTTTACTGTAAAACTTAATGTGGAGTTAACTTCTGTTTCACTGAAAAAGCACAAAGACCTCAGTATTGTGAAAGTTAGATTTATTTCTTCTCCAGTCATAACTGTCAGAGACAGAAGCCCACAGTCATGAATCTCGCTCGTGTTCAGTCTGGTGGATATTCTGAGCAGCCACCGCCACTCAAGCTCCCTTATGAAACGAAAAGGACGATGACATCCTGCAGTCTGACGTGTCAAATAAATACAATTGCAATTATAGTAAAAACATATAAAATCAATTAGAACCAAGTATGTGAGCAACAATGTGTAAAATATTTTTACATAGCATAAACATGAACTTTTCTCTCGCCATGCAAATTGCACTTATAGAAATATATAACGAAATGGCACTGCAGGCTTATTGTTTGCAGACAATGGACTTTAGGACTCAAAAGGCTTACGAAAAGTCGTATTAAAACAATTACATTAAAACTCTCCTTCATGAATAATGTTTATGAATACTATTAACATCTGACCTTAACTTAAAAATCTTTAAATAAGCTTTGCATTAATACTCTTCCTTAGTCATAACAAGCAGACTTGAATTTGTAACAGCTTTGCCGCATCTACAAAGGAGGAGCCCAATTATACAAAATCTAGTTCAGACCCTGAATTTGAAGCTCCAGATTTGTAGGATCATATAGTGAAAACAAGCAGAACTGGTGATCTTGATAACTTTGACAGCTTGTTTCTGTGGGCTGTCAGAAAGGCACCTCGAAATCCAAGGCCAAAAGGAAAAACAACTAAGGCAGAAGAGCTTATTTTCTCTCTTTTGTTTGATTTCAACCAATGAGTTTCCACATAATCTGTTTTTGTTGCTATAAAATAAATACAGACAAAAACATGTTAAATCAAGAATCTGGGAGACAAACATGCACATCCAGGAAAACACTGTAAAATACTTGAAAAGAATTAGTATGATTTTAGAAGGAAAGACGAATCACCTAAGAGCAAATAAGTAAAGAAAAGTGCTCAGTCAGGGTAACACAGGCAATGAGTAATCAGCAAAACACCCATCTTGATTCTTCCTCTGGTTCAGTAACAATAGTGGCGCATGTTGTTGGAAGAGTGAAGGGCTGCAGTGGGCAGCTGATGAAATAAGTCAGTCGTTCATTCTGCAGTCAAAGTGTTCAACAGAATTTAACATACTTTTTTTTGGCACATAACAACAAGGCCCTTGGCGCATACTGTTGGATATGTTCTTGTGTTGTGATGATATGATTTGGACCATGATTAGAGAACGAAGGAACCAGGAGCACATGTGACTGACAACTGTCCCAGACACCTCCTCAGACACAGACGGACCTCCTTAGGGGCGCATGGCATGACAGATTTACTGCAAATGGAAAGATAAAGCAGAAGAAAATCACGTTAAATTTATTGTTCCTGATTGGTGACATTTCATTTCTGCTTCTTTAGTCAGATGGAGTTTATTCCTGAATTTAGCATCAAAGGTGGATGAAAGCCTGGTACTTTCCATAATAAAATCATACCTGCTTATACTTATCACACTAAATTTGAAGCAGGTGTCAGCTGAATTAAAATTAGGATGTAGGTTTCCAGTTTCATGTGGTTCTCAGGCCGACTCAACAGATTCTCTCTATTAATTTTACCATGAAAACAACAGCTAGTCAAAATGTAACTGCTTTTCTGCTAGAAAATTACAGAGAGCACAAAAAAGGACAGCTCAACCAGTCTAACACTGTGAACACCACTATGTAGTGTTAACAGTACAGAGGTATGAAGTAGTAATACTTGCATGCCACATATTGTATTCAATGTTTAATGGCTACAAAAATAGAGAATTTAGTGTTAGTGTATGCAAAGCCTTAGAGAGATGCAAATCTTACATTAGTACAGATATAGGAGCCTATAAAGGGCACATAAAACCTTGCAGAAGAGCCCAGAGCCTCTGCTGGTGCTTTGTGACTCACAGATGTTTCTACAGACCAGCCTCTGACTTACATGATGGTTGGAAGAGGCTCCCTTGCCCTTTGTTTTGCCTTTGCCTCCCACCACTGTTGCACTGTTGCGACGCGCCTGCTCATGGTCGAACTCCAAGTCCTCCAGGCGCTGCGTTAAGGCCAGTTTCTGCTGGATGGCCATCCGTAACAGAGAGTTCAGGGTCTTCTTCTCATCCTCAGCCGCAGCCAGCTGCCTCTGCATGTCATCCAGCTGGGTCACATACTCGTCACACCTGAGAGAGAGAGAGAGAGAGAGAGAGAGAGAGAGAGAGAGAGAGAGAGAGAGAGAGAGGTGGAGACAAAAAAGGAGAGGTGAGAAGCATTACTTCCAGCAGGTGGCGCAATTGGCCTTGAAGTGCTGCTGCCGTCACATGTTTTCTCCATTCCCCAGCCAGCATTTTCCAGATGGGAGGATGAGGTCTCCACTCGCACAAGTATTACATCAGACTGTTCCCACAATGCTTTGTGGCTTTCTCATAAGCATGTATAGACAATCAAACAATAGTTATGCAGAATAAGCAACAAAGTTTAAAAATGTTCTTTTCATTACCAGGAAAAGATGCTGTGAAGAGGCAGAATTAGCAGGACGTAAAGATATATGTGTGATATATATACACACATATATATATAGAAATATGTTTCCTGTTGCAGATAGAGTACAATGGATCACAAAGGACACAATAGAAGAACCACACGATGTCTGATTTCATGTTTGTCAGGAATGGAATGTGAACCAGTGATTATGTTTAATCATACCTTGTAGCAAACATGGCTCGAAGAGAGGAGAACGTAGCAGCATCCTCCTTCAGAGCCTTGAGTTCGTTGCGAAGCTTCATCATCGTCTCAGTCACCATGGCCTTCTCGCTGTCGTACTTACTCTTCAGGTTGGCCAGAGCAACCTCGGCCGTCTAAAGGGAATAAGACCGTCTATAATTACAGATTTCTTGCACGTTTGTAAGAGTCTAAACTGTGGTTGTTTTTGGCTGAAGCAAATTCTCATTATCTGTTGCACAGTTTGAGAAACAAAGAACATCCTTCCTCTGAGAAACACACTCAGCAGGCATGCGCGCACACACACACAGACACACACACTCTCCGGCGGTCGTCTGACCTGCTTGTTGGCTTTGAGCACAGCTCTGAGGGTGGCGATCTGTTCTCTTTTGGTGCTAAGCAGGGACTTGAGTTTGAGGATCTCTTCCATGCAAGCCTCTTTGTCCTTGTCGGCCACTGTACTCAGCTCCAGATTGGCGAGTCTCTGACGCGACAGCTCAGTGGTGCGGTCCACTGCCTGCTGCAGGTGGCAGATCTGGTCCCTGATGATGGCTACGAGGTTATAGATGTTCATGGGTTCTGGCCGGTGCTCTGGAGCAGGTGCTGGTGTGGCTGTGGTGCTGCTGGAGTCTGACTTTTTAAGTTCAGTCTCAGTGATCAGTCCATTAGTGAGAAGTACGGAATACTGATGCTCCCTCCCTTCTTGCCCTCTTCTTACAATGGCCTTGCCTTGCTTGTAGTAGTCCAGCATGACGCGGTTCGGGGTCTCATTGTTGCACATACACACATGGTTGTAGAGATTGGCCAGTTCCTCACTGAAAGCTATGAGCTCATCCTGGGCCACGTTAAGGCTGCCGAGGGATTCTCCTGCAGCCTCGCTGACCAGACGGAGCTCCTTCTCCAGACGAGCCACCTCGGCTTTATCTCCTTGGCTGATCTTCTCCAGGGATGCAAGCCTTGACCTCAACTCCTGGACGTCGCTCTCCAGCCGCGATCGCTCATCTTCATACTGGGTTTGACACTCCTCGTACTTTCCCTTCAGAGTCTTCAGCTCCTGCCTCAACTCTCCAGCTTCAGACATGGCCACAGTGTATTTGCACTGCAGAATCTCGGGTCCGTTGATGTCCAGCTCGTAGTAGTCTCCGTCATCATGGCTGTCCCGGTCCTTTTCACTGTCGAGGGCAGACTGGCGCTCTTTACTGGCCTGGAGTTTCCTCATTGCACTGAGGTTCTCGGTCAGCCTGTTGACGGTTTCCTTCTGTTCAGACACAGTGCCATAGGCCTGTTCCAGCTGCTTCTGGTTCTCCTGGAGAGAATTGATCAGGGCCACTTTCTCCCGTTCCACCTAACACACAAACAAAGGCATTTTCTGTCAGTTTGCTAACTTCACAGCATCTGACTGTAAATAAATAAACACAGAAATAAATACATTAATAAATAAATCAGCAACAGCACAACAAAAGTGAATTCAGCAAATATACCCATAAAATACACAAATACACATTTAATTTATATGAAATGCATAAAAATTGATATGGCCATAAATGAAAAAGTATGAAAAGTAAAAAGTCAATCCAACAGTCTTATGATATGTCTGTGATAACTGGAGATGTCGCCTTACAGATGCATGAGTATGATATGCAGTATGTTTGAGCATAATAAGGAATCATGTTTTGAGTGAATGCGTTGACAACAGAGCATCAGGAAATACCCTGCAATAATTCAGGAAGTAATGGTGCTGGATGGTCAAGGAGCATCCCATAGGCTTCCTACCTGTACAAGTTGTTGTTTAAGTTTCTGGATCTCAGAGATGTTGAGCTCACTCAGCAGGTCGTCCACCAGGCTCGGAGCTGGCTTGAAAGCCTCTCCTCTCTTGTTCACAGCAGCTCTGTTGTCTTCGCCACCTTCACCTGCCTTGATCAAACCGTTTTCAAAGCCTCTGATCAGGTCGTCGTTGTCAGGCTCGGTGGCCGCAGAGGGGTCCTCGTGGAGTTTCAGGTTGTCGATGGAGATGTTCAAAGAGCTGTTGTACACAGAACCCCCAATGGTCATGTAGTGGGAGAGCTCCTTGCGCAAGGTGGCCTTCTGCTCACGCTCTGTTTTAATTGTTTCTAAGGCCTCCGTCAGCTGGCGCTCAGCGATTTCTCTCAAACGCATGGCTTCCTCCAGCTGGCTGTGCAGGCACTGAGAGTCCTCCTCCAGACGGCGGATCTCGTGCTTCAGACCTTCAAATTCCACCTTAGCAGATGGTTAAAAATACAAATATGGCTGTTAACAGTTCCGCTGATTATGCATAATTCAGCTGATTTGTGTCTATTAGCCCAAAGTGACTCATATTGTCCATAATGACTACAAAATACTGTCCAGTGACCATTAAACAAAAGCTTGAATGTAAAATTTGATGGGAATAGTAACAAAAGGAGGAAAATAATTTTTTGACTCCCACTTTAGGTTCTAGCACACTTCAAAAGTGTTGGGTGGGTGGAAGCCTCATCACTTTCTTACATGAAACAATGACTATTCTTCCATGATTCCCACGCAGCTCAACATGTGTAACAGAGTCAGTATCGAGCTCCATCTTCTTGGTCTCACCTGGTTCTGTCTCAGCACAGACACTTGTTTCTGAAGAGAGATGTTCTCCTCCTCCAGCTCGCTGTAGTCCTGCAGCAGACGAGCCTCCCGCACCTTGTACTCTCTGATGTCATCACGCAGCTGACTGCGCTGCAGCTCTGCCAGCTCTGAATTCTGCAGGTGGGAGGAAAGGGGTTGTTATGGCAGGCTGCATGAGAATACACTCTAATTAAAATAAACGTTCACCATCATTGACTGAGTGAAACAAAAAAAAAAACAACCCAGGCAGCGCAAACTGCATCCTTGCAACGGTCTGGTCACTGTGAGTGAAATGAGGATCAGCGTGTCAGCATGTCTCACATACCACAGGGTCAAGACTCGGCAGGCGAATGTAATGACAGAAGGAGGACATGGTCCACTTACCAATCCAGGCAACCCAGAGCCCTGGCGGAGGACATCCTTTGTGTCACTCACAGTGGACCATTACGTCATCTTTCCTGCTGGTTTCACTGCAGTCCTCCTAACTGACCCTCCCCCACTACAAGCACAAACTTCAACTCACCCTGACAGCTAGCAGTGATCTGGCTTTACGAACCTCTTTCATCCCATTCTGATTGTAGCTGAGGCACGTTGTGAGCCTTTCAAGAACACGCATGCTTAAACTAATCCAGATTTAAGCACTAACAAAACATTTACGTTTGATTTCGGAAAAACAGTTAAAGTTTCCACAGCTTTGCTACATAAAACACTTAACACAGCACAGATGGAAATGGCGGGTCTGTATGTCAAAAGCATCCACAGAGCAGTTTAGGACCATCATGATTGAAATAAGATTTTATTCCCGATCAGCATATAATTACACAGTCACCTCTCGCATCTCCAGGGCGATGGACGACAGGCGTTCATTTTCAGCTTGTACACTGGTGAAGGAGGCCTTGGCCTGTCGGAGCTCATTCTGCAACTCCAGGACCTTCTGCTGATAGAGAGCCTCCTTGCTGGCAGACTCCAGGATCAGTGACTCTTCCCTGCTTTCCCCATCTGCTGCCACCTTCTTGTGGGTTGAGTAGGCTTGTCCAAACGCCTGAGGAAGGACAGAAGGAATAAACATCAGGGCAAACTACTTTGATCAAGGATTGATAGCCAACCAGCTTTACGATGCCTGCACACAAGTATGATGAGAGTAACCACTGGCAGTGAGATAAGTGCTCTCTTACTCAAACAGTGTTTATTCCAAAATATGAAGATATGTCATTTGCTGCATTTATTCCTGGTCGTTTGTTCGCTCAACAATCAGGGAACAACAAAACACCCTCATTCAGTTTGGTCTATCTTGGAAATCTGACTTGCGACAAAAGAATGTGAATGTATAGTTAAAACTTGTAAATATCCAAATTTAACACATATCAATGAAAACATTTCCATGTGCCACAGAAATTTAAGCACGTCTTGCAAAGGCTGTCCGTTCCTGCAGAGAATCATTCAAAACCTCAACAAAATAACTTGCAAATATTTTCATACCACAGCACTAAATCACAAGTCATGCATCACTTGCAACAAGCTCTGCCAATTCAAATCTCCCTCTTTACCAAAAGTTAACATAAATGTCACACTGGGCTTTCAGAGCTTGTACACAGCCTGAGAATGAACTCCCTGACATGTCAATTCAGGGCAAAAACAACCCTGAACCCTGATGGATTCAACAGGAGTGACAACCACAACTCACTCATATTTATCTATCAAAATAAAAATTAGTGTTCTACACATTGTATCAATTAATGAGTGTTTTAAACAACTGAGACATGGTCTCCGCTGCATCACCCACAGGCTTCTGATGAGCCATTGTGAAGCTCTGTCAGTGGCTCCGGCTGTCGCTATCTTAGCAGTGCCTGACTCCACAAACACCCGGCTAATCCAAAATGGGCAAAGATGTGGGGCTGAGGCAGGCCAAATGAAGCCTGGCTGCTGAAACCTCACGGCTAGCTGTCACTCAAAGCAACCATACCCGTAATTATGCAGAACTTTAAGCCTTAATATAATTTACAGGGGTGAGTTATATGATACAAGTGTCATGAATGGGGAAATTAGCTATGCAGGCTGTAAACATGTTTATTTCTGTTATAATGTTGGGTGCTTTAATATGGTGGTCTATGGAGATTGACTCAATTTTGGACCCAGCCTCAAGTAGCCATTTGAGGAACTGTAGTTTTTGGCACTTCTGTGTCAGCTTCATTTTTAAGACTCAGGGGTTGCTGCTTGATTTTATCAAACTTGGTAACAGTTTCTAAAAATGACAAATAAAGCAAAAACAGAATGAACAAGAGAACTGCGCAAGATGCTGGCAGAACTCTAGAAATTACTCTACTGATGAAGGTCTTTCTGCAGCAGAGGGGTGGGTGTAATGGAGGTAACCACTAATGTGGTCATGAATGCAGTAATGGCTGAATACCAAGTAAAGTCTGTGGGCTTAAGTTCACAGTATGGACAGAGTCAGGACAACAGATTAATATTTCATATGAACAGGCTGATGTCAGATTCCCACAGTCAACTAGACATCAGCCAACAAGCACTGACACTGAGCTGACTGGAGCGAACACCTACTGTCCAGGAAAATCCTGAAACCCAGCACAGAGCTGTGGCTCACCTTCCCACCAGCATCTGCTTTTTCTTCCTCCAGGTTTTAGTCAAACAAACTGATATGTGTAACCAGCAGTGGTCAGTCATGATGTGAATCAATTTGTGGCCTAAAGCACAGTGAGTGCTGATGGATGATTCCTTTTCCCACGTCAGCCTCAGTGACATCCTCTGCCAAAGAGAGAAGTAACCGTCAGTATCATGAGGTGCCACGAAGAGAATGACTTCAACAATGAGTCATTCAGTGACTGGACTGTGATCTATGTCATGAAAAATGTGATGTGGAGAAAAAAATCCCCATCAACATACAAATGACAGGAAGTCATTGAAAGAGCATCTGACTCAAGTCAGTTCCTCATCTTGACTGGACATGTCATTTATTGATTGAAAATAGAGCTGCAACAGTTTCACGATTTGTTGATTGACTAATTAATGCAAAAAAAAAAAAAAAGTTTTTTCTCAAGTAAAATGCCAAACATTCTCTGGCTGCAGCTTCTTCAACGTGAGGATTTGATGCTTTTCTTTGTCACATATGACAGCAGTCCTGACAAACTGCAGTAACAGTTTAGAATACTGTGTATTTGTGGCCTTCTGGCAACCAGTCAAACACCACATGAAATATGGATGATTCCCAAAACACTAAATTAAGAGTGAGCGATGGAGATACAGTCGATAAAATGAGGCGACCACTGCTGCTGAATGCTGGAGCCAATGTGGAAGTGCCTTAAGAAGCAGTTCCTCTAAAGGTTGATAAACTGGCTGTAAGAAAACTGTCTGAACTGAACAGAAGGGAAAACCCCAACTTCTCTCTGGACATACAGGCAAAATTTCCCACAAGTCAGGATCTCAGTAACTAATATCATTGCTTTTTATGTCTGTCTTTTTAAAACTCATTGGTTTACTAAGAAGATATTAAGGTAAAATGTGTGACATTGGTCATTTTGTGTTGTATTTGCTTGACTGACAGGTGCCTCAGCCTGTATCATTGAGCTGTGGTGGTTGCAGCACTTCCCATCCCACCTCAGTTTTGTCCAGGCTATTTCTTATTGACCAATGTAAGGCTCTAATAACTGTTAATAACTTAATCTCAGCCTTTCAGAAATCAGTGGGTATGTCATAGACTGCCATGTAAAAAAGGAATGACATTGGTTCAAGTGAGAATTAAATCACTCCACAGGCATCAGGATCATAACGGCTGTGAAGAGAGATTTGTTGGCGACAGTCTGCTTTAAAGTCATACAACTATAACACTGAATTGATGAGGAAAACCCATCTTGACCAGCTGAATTCACAGACGAAAACATCCTTGTCATCTGAACCGAGGACACTCCTGACCTAATCCATTCTCACGAATCCAAAAAGTTTGTAGTCTGGAAGGAGAAACTGAGAGAAACCTCGGCTCTCCAAACAGCCACAGGACAGGAGTTTAAAAAAATTACCATCCGAAATATGATATTTTTCAGGATTCTCTTTTAATTGAATTGCAAAACAAGTCTGAAACAAACTTATTTTCTACTGCAGCCTGATACTTCAGCTACTTTTAGACCCAATAAACTCGCACCAGGTTGGCCACATGGCCATGTAAATATGACACACTCTGCAGCTGCAGACGTCTGATTCGAAGGCCTCGACCTTACATACCAAGAGCACGTACGGGCAAGTGAAGTAATTCATATCCATTTTTATCCTACAATATGAAGAAAACATTACGCCATGCGACTTTCATTCTGCTTAGAATAGCATTTGGCTGCCACATACTCATCTGTCATAACCGTACAGACAAGTTTCAGCTTTTCCCTTTATGGCACTTGCAAGTTCAGGCTGATCTTCAAAGGAACCAGGCCCACGATTGACAGCTTAGATCACTTATTTCTGATCGCGTGGGTCTGACTGACATGTTCAAGTCCGTTGGGAAACAGAGTTTTGACTGTTAACGTCCTGCAAACACAACATATGCTACTGTTCACATACCGATAGCACTACAATCATTTTCTAAGTGTCTGGTTGCGTGGCTGTGACCTCGGGTTACCTCCTTCAGCTGATCCAGCTCATGTCGGACCGTCTCGTACTCCGTCTCCAACTCATCAAACTGCTGCTTTAGCTGCTGTTTCTCCTCCAGCACCGCCAGCCCATACTCAGCCGCCTGGATCTTCTCATGGGTCGTTTCGCGGAGCTCTCGGGTAAGACGCTCGACCTCGGCCTGAAGCCACTGCGGCCCGGACTCCGTCACCAGTACCGCTTCGGCATATTCCTGCTCCTCCATAGACATCTTGGAGAGCCGCCGAGTCTCAACTGTAACGGGACCCAGCCCTGGCTAGCAGGAGCAGCGCAGGAAACCACCAAGACCACAAATCAGTGCCGTCTTTGTTTGAACCGCATTGTTGGGACTGCAATGGCGTTTAGTTCCCTTTTTCTTTTTCCACCACAGACTTCGACAGTGCTCAGCCTAGACGATACTTTTGTCATTCTCGAGGAGTCTCTTCAGCCTCCTCATGAAGCTGACAGAGAAACTTCAGTTGAGATCATCGATTGGAAAAAGCTACCCCTGAAAGACATTCAAATGTCTGTGAGTGGGGAGGGAAATGTAGTTTTAAGTGTATCGCCAGCATCTCCAGGAGTACGTACTTCAGCAGCCATATTGACTCCGAGTACCAGAATGCATTGCGTGGGTTTGGCTGGGGTTCGTTAATTTGTTGAAGACGTCAGTACAGCACTGCCATCTAGAGACTTTATAATGAAACTACAACTATACCCACAGATACTGCCTTAAATTTATTAAGATAAGATGGGATAAGACATATTAATCATTCCCACAACGGAGAAATATGCAGTGTTACGCCAGTAAAGGCAACAGTAAGAATCATCTCTAAAACAAAGCAAGAAATAATAAATATAAGTAAAATGTAATAAGTATATGATATAATAAGTAAAAACTCACATTAAAGACACAATTTTCAATTTCTTCTGCAAAGACGCGATTCATTATTTCATATTTTCAAATTAACTGATTAATTATTGTGTATTTTTGGCCTCAAATCCAAAAAATATTCCATTTAAAATGGAATAAAATGCAGAAAAGCAGATTGGTAACATATTTGGCATTTTTAGTTAATTGAACAACTGTCATGATTCATAATTTATCAGTTAATAATTAATAATAGTTCCTCATTCATTTACTGTCAGGCTACTTAATGAATTGCCTAATTCTGCTCTACTGGTGATTTGAATGTAAATGTAGCTCCACCAACACAATCAGAATCTGCTTTTACTCCCAAAATGATTTTCAACTACATGAACTGACATTATAAAATAATTAAAAAAACAAAAACAAAACAGTCTCCTGTGTTTTTCTTTTATTTGTTTACATCAGTGATGTCTGTACGATGTTAACAGACAGTAGTAATGCCAAACAAAAATTTTTTCAAAGCCTCGGGGCAGACTGTAAAATCATATGAATGTGAAAGCAAAGCAGTGTTATCTGGAATGTCCGTTCTGTCTGGACACAATACCTGCAGAGTGGTTTATCTGGTTAAGTGAGTTGTCTTCTTTTCTGTTTTTGCTCCACCTGCCAGGAGACGTTGCCTGGAGCTCAATATAAATGGTGAGTACACTGCTCTCCTGTGTTTCTAGGTTTCAGGGTCTTCCACCTGTGGTAATTTAAATTCATTTTCTCACTATATATACAGTATATGCACATTACTATATCAGTATGCATTCTCCATACTGCTCTCTGTCCTGCTTTCTTCCTCTTTCTTTCAGTCATCTTCTGCGTGTGTCTGTAGCAACAGCTCACTTTGTGCTTACCAAGCTATTTTTGTTGATCTGTCTTTACCAAGAGATCATGATAATATGTCTTTTACATGAACATGGAGGGGACGTCGTTGTTGATATTTACCAACACTGTGTGTACATTATAGTCTACATTAAGATTGGAGGGTTGTGGCACATCCTAAAAGAAATTCACCTTTATTTATAAGATATTTCTTAATTTTAATCTCCTCTTCTGAACATTTTTAGACAAATATGACCACTTTTATTCAGTCTGTTTTGGTCTTGGATGTGGAACAGCACTCTTTAGGCGATTTTGTTGTAAGTACATTCAATATCGCTCAAGTTCTGGTGTACATATTTCACACATGTCCTCTGTGATCCTGTATGTTTGTGTTGCATTTGCAGCACTCATGATCCATCAGTTCTTGCAGTGTTCTTCACCACAGTGTTTGAGGTTGTGGGCATCGTGTCTAGTAAGCTGAACATTGTTTTAAAATTGACATCGCTGTATATGTATTAGCTGTGTGGCTGTATGAGCTTTTGCTGTCATTTTTGCCAGAAGGTGTCCCCATTTTGAAATGCTAAACATGTCATGTTCCTGTCAGACCTGCATGCCCACACTAGGAGATGTAAAGACCCTCTCTATGACAGAAGAGGTACACACACACACACACACACACACACACACACACACACACACACACACACTTAATAAAGCATTTAGGTGTGGTTTATACCAGCATTTTCTTGTTAATTTATAGTGGATTAATAATAACAATGAAATATTCAGCCACCACTAACAAATGTGTTGACGTGATTTTTAATGACTGGTTCATTAATATCTAGCAATCTATGCATGATTTATAGCTGGTCACTAATGTTACAGTAGCCTAAATGGTTACATGAGCATTAATTATTAATAATTACCCATTGGAGTGAGTATGAGTAATATTGCTGGCTACAATTATTATCAATATACACTATATGATAAAACAGTTCATTCTAATTATCAATCAGTACCCACATTCAGACCTGTTCTTTAAAAAAACTGACGTTTCCCTCTAACTCTCCCTCGTGCCCATTCTGAACCTCAACTCTGACCACAGTAAAGCCACATGACTATATAGCACGTGGGATATGCAACCACGTTGGGAATGCATTATTTCTGTGATTACATGTTGTGCTTTATTCCAGTCTATACACTGTCTTATGGATGTGGAGTCGTTGTGTTTGCAGCTCTCTCTAGTAGGTTGGCTTATAAAATTGATTTCAGTTTTGCACATTGTTCTGATAGTCTGACAGCATTTGTAGCTTCATCACAAGTCAAATTCAGCGTCTTTAAATGTCTTTGAAGGTGGAGCTGATGGTATTTGTGTGGTCTAAGAATGTTATTTATCTCTTCTGGACAGGAAGTTGAGACAGAGACAACACCCAAGGTGGTAAAGCAAGTTCACAAGAGGGTGAATTTACTGGTGGTGACATTCACTGCGGTGACTTCAAGGTCAAAGAACAGAATTGTGTTTGATGACATGAACTTTATACTCAGAGAAATTTTTATTAGCTCTCATGATGCAGATATTTGCTCTATGATTTGTGGTATACTAATGTATGTTGTCATTGCTTTGTGTGTGAATTAAAGGTATTAAAATTAAAAAATTATAAAGTATATCTTCCTCTGTGTGTGTGTGTACAGTTTGAATTACACATATAAAACCCAAATTCCAAAAAAAATTAATGTAAATAAAAACAGAATACAATTATTTGCAAACAAACTATGTTTAACAAAGTGTTCCCATGTACCCCATCATGATACTATCACCTGTTACTACTGAACCTGTTTACCTGTGGAATGATCCAAACAGGTGTTTTTGGAGCATTCCACATCTTTCCCAGTCTTTAGTTGCTTCTGAACCAACTTGTTTGAAACATGTTGCTGCATCAAATTCAGAATAAGCAGATATTTACAAAAATCAATGAAGTTAATGAGGTCAAACATTAAATATATTATCTCTGTGCTGTTTTCAGTTGAGCATATGTCAAAAAGGATCAGCAAATGATCACATTGTGTTTTACTCAGTGTCCCAACTTTTCTGGAATCAGAGTTATACTTCTCAGGAAAAAGAACAAACTATTAATAACACTCAAAGTCAAATGCAGAGGGCTTTATTACATGAAAGTAAGGTACATAGAAAATTTCAAGTAACAAAGAAAGTGTTTGTTCTTGGGTTCACAAGTCAAATGTAACTCTACCTCCATAGTCACAGTCAGCCATATTCTCCAGTCTCCAGCACTTGAAGGGCCTTCAACCCTCCACCTTACGTAAAAAAGATAATGCCACTGACCACATAATGATTATCGTAACACTGCTGGTATGGTCCAGTTGTACAGCTAGCACAAATGAACATTGAGGCGTGTAGGTTGATGGTAACTTTAAAATTAATAACAAATCATAAAAAAACAGTGCTGAAGAGAAATGATACAGCTTTTGAAACCACAACAGTTTAAATGGTCTGAAGATGTGATTTTTGGTTTTGAGTGACTGCTCTTTATGACCTGCCTACATTTGTTTGATTTTTTTTTTTTTCTCCACTACCTTCTACAAAAAACAACTCGGTTCGCTTTGTCTTTCTGACACTGTTGCCATGATCAACACTTTAAAACTATGCCCCACCCATTTTTATTGAGAGCTACATCAGAACAATATAAAAACATTTCCAGTTGAATGGAGTTAATCAAAGAGCTTTTAAAAAACACGAGAGCATCCCATCGTACTCATGTTGAACATGTATTCATCTATTGTTTTGTATTGTGAGTCTCCACCAAAGACAAACGCCTGTTATTTTGATGGCACAACTATGTGTTAGGAATGAGGATATGAGTGTCTGAATTTGTGTATCTGTCCTTGAGTGTGATGTGATGGATGCATGAAAGAAAGGTAAACGTGGAACTCTACTTCAAAGTGTACAGCACGAAATCACATTACTTCAGAACACACGTAGGGGCATTCACAGTGAAGGAATTTAAAAGAGCTGGGTGTCATGTGAATCAAAAACATACTTGACTGTTTATCTTCACCTGCAGGGGTGTGATCAGGTAGGTGGGTGGGGCAGGGAGAAAGTTACTTGGCATTGGTGGAGCTGCTGAGCATCTTGCGGACCGCCTGGGTGATGGCGTCGCGGTCGATGCCATAGATCTTGAGCAGCTCGTGAGGTTTGCCACTGCGAGGAACGTGGGACACAGCCAGGCGATGCAGACTGAAGCCAGACTCATTGACCATAGCTGAGGACACTGCCTCCCCAAGGCCACCTGTGGAACAACAATTCATCTACGTGAAAGAGATGTGGACACCAGTCCTCCTTGAATGATGAGGGACACCAGTGGTGTAAGAAGTATTAAGATGCTTTTCTTTAAGTAAAAGTAACACATTTCTCACTGTGAAAATACTCCACTAAATGTAAAGATCTTGCATTCAGACCTTACAAAAGTAAAATATACTCAAAGTATCAAAAGTAAAAGTTATGCAGAAAAATGTTCCCATCATTGTTTTATTATTATATGTAACGTTTTTGGATTAATACCACCACTGCATTAATGTCTATGTGGCATTTTACCTCTGTAGATGTTTAAGGTCATGCTAATTATTTAAAGGACCAGTGTGTGGGATTTAGTGGCATCTAGTGGTGATGTTGCAGATTGCAACCATCTGAATACCCCTTGCACCAACCCCCCCTCTCCAAGCATATAGGAGAAGCTACAGTGGCTGCAAAAAACATGAAAAAGCCATTTCTTGGTTTGTGTGTTCTGAACTACTGTAGAAACATGGCAGACTCTGTGGAAGAGGATCCGCTCGCTCTGTAGATATAAAGAGCTCATTCTAAGGTATAAAAATCATACAACGATTCTTATTTTCAGGTGATTACACACTACTGAAAACATAATTGTGCATATTATGTCCCATGTGTATGTATGTACCTCTTTTTGTACTATTGAGTAGTTTAATCTACAGCACTATATCGTATTCCACGAGAACTCAGCTCAGAAAAACAGCCCTGTTTTCATCTTTTTGACAATGCACTTTCCAGCTAATCCAAGACGGGTTTGAATAGTTAATTGAATTTAAGAAGTAGGAGAAATTTCTCAACTCAAAAGGAACACTTCATCCTTCAAAAACCTTTTCAAATCCCCCAAATGTGGAGATACATTCTTTTCACAAAACAGGAAAGGCATGACAAATATAATCTGAGGGTAAACGAAATAAATGTCACACAAATGTAGTGGAATAAAAAGTAGAGATTGACGGTGAAAATGAAGCTGTGTATAAGCATAATGTCATCACATGCAGCAGGCCTGTTTATAGAGAGGACAAGAAAACATCTATGTCCTCTTGACCGCCCTACCACTCTGCCTCTTGGTCCAGCTGTAAAATGAGTGAGACATCCAACATTAGACTGATTACAGTTGCCAAATACCCTTTGTCTAGTCAAGCCAATGCCATCACCCATCCCCTTTCTCTTAACAGGCACTGGGCATGGCTGTCTGCACTATCTAGGTCACAGAGAGCCCCATGGGCACATGCTCGGTTAAAGAAATCTGACAGCACTCTGCCTCTCTGGCTCTCACACTTACAAAATGCACCACAATACCAATACCTTGCCTGCAATGAGGGCACGCAGCAGTGAGCCTCCCCTCGGCCAATAAGCAAATGCCACCACATCGCGTCTGTGTTGCTGAACCAATGGAAACATGCCACCACAACACACCCGAGGATACGAACCAATGACAGAGCCCCAGCTGCGTTATGCTGACAAGCTTGTTGCTGCTAGGCTGGTTGTGGTCATAGATTATGTAGAAGCTGAACAGGATTAGCAGTTTATATAGAAACCTACCTTCATAGTAGTGGTCCTCCACGGTGAGGATTCGTCCCCTGGTGGCACGCGTGTGGTCCATGATGGTTTTGACATCCAGTGGTTTGATTGTGAACGGGTCAATGACCCTGACAGAGATCCTCTCTGGAAATTCAGTTCATTCATTTGAGGAATACGACATATAACATAAAATCATTAGCAACATTGCTGCAACTGAGACATACAGTCCATACAATGGTTCTAAGGTCAGGATGTCCTTGTAAATTATGGTTTTAATCAGTGATTAGTTATTAATATCACCGCGATGCATGTATGAATTATCACAGTGATGCAATCACAAATGTATCTGCTATTGGCGAATTTTCCACCTCAAGCAAACATTGTCTGTCTATGCATATACAGTGAAAATGACCAGGATGCATCCCAGGGATGGTCTAAAAAGATAAGTAAGATTTATCTCTAAAGACAGATGTTATTTTTCTACACACAGTAACGCTCAGAGTTAACATTAAAGAATCTAGCCTTTACACTCAGTTTTATCTGAGCAAACTGAAGATGTGGTTTACTTAAACAAATATAACATCCTGTCCTTTTTACGATGAAAAGCAGTGCTTAATGTACTGTACCTTTCTTTAAATGCTCAGCTGCAGCCAGGGCCTCATGCAAAGTCACTCCAGCTGCCACCACAGTCACCTGGTCCTCTTTGCTCTGGTACACCACCTGCCAGCGGGAAAGGTCTTATTTTCGGGATACAGTGTTTGACAGTGATTGGCGTGTTCATCCTGTTGTGATAGTTTTCTGTTTCTTATTTCCCTCACACTGTCATAACAGCTATGCAAAGACTGTCTCACCTTAGCCTGTCCAATATGGAAGTCCTCATTGCTGTTATAGATGATGGCACTGTCTTGGCGGCTGGTGCGGATGTAGCAAACACCCTTTATGAAGGGAAACACGACAATCAAAAGACAGCAAATAGGCTGTTTTTGCAACTAAATGTGTGTGTAGCACAGATACTATGGAGAGGAACAGAACATTGCATTTAGGTTTTATGTACCTTCGCAGTTGCAGCCAGTTCTACAGCCTTCTCTGTAGACACACCGTCACTGGGATAGAAAATGGTCGCTGTGGGAAGAGCCCTGAACATAGCCACGTCCTCTAGACCCATCAGAGAGGGGCCTTCCTCTCCTGTAATATGCACATTTATAGTTGATTTCGGGTCTTTCAACATTCAGAAAATCCTCGAAACTTATTGAGAGGTCAGGTGAGCTGATGCATGCAGATCCGCAGACATAGAGCCAGACTTTGCATGCAGTGTACCTGCACTAACAGAGGGACACGTGGTTCCCTGCTGACAGCTTCCAGGGCAGACAGGAAGGGAGAAAAGGGGAGGATTGAGTACTAGCTGTAAGGCCAGAGGGGGTAAATGGCAGGGAAAACACAGGGTTAGAGGGAAAGAGAGAAAGGATTGCAAAAACTGCACAGTCACACACACACATACATACATACAGGTCATTCTTTTATGCATTGCTCACCATTAGGGAAACTGTGAATATGGTCTGAGAAAATGGGTGTTGTGAAATGTCTGGTTTCAGTGTGAGGGGAATTTTGTGAAGGCCTGGGTGGGTGAGGTGTGTGAGAATGGCTGTGGTGAGCATGGCTAAGTAGCAGCAGTTTACTAACCAGTGGACAGGCCACAGTGGGAGCCACACAGGTTGATGTTGCTTTCTGAGATGGCTGCCATGCGGAGCTGGTCGTAGGCGCGGGTGAAAAAGGAAGCAAGAGTGCTGGCAAACACAACATTCCTCTCACGGGCAGCACATCCCATGGCAACACTGACCTGTGGAAGGAATGTATATATATTCTTACCACAAGAGAGAGCACAAGAAATATAACCTATAGACACAGGTCATATGTGCTTGATCCCAGAAAGATCACCCAGAGGGCCAAATATCTGTGGCACAAACCACATTTTCAAAGCCTCTTTGAACTGAAGTCCATATTAAGTAGAAAGTCAGCGAGGAGATATTTCTCCAAAGCTCTTGAGCTTTTTTTCCCATATGGGTGGAATCAGTGGCATACCTCCTCTTACAAATAATTTCCTCCGTCCTGTCTCCCAAACTCTCTGCGATCCCTCAGCTTCTTTTCCTTGCTTTGTCAAAAGCAACAGCTAAGCAACCATGAAAGTGCAAATGTAATGTCAGATAAATTCTTATAGATAGAATCAAAGAAAGCAAACTACTTCTTTAAAGGCTACACTGTAACCAGCAGCTGTTCCATCCAAGGAGATGCCTTTAATAATAAAAGTGTACAATTAAATTACATGCATCAGCGCTTATAGCAAATCAAGGGTTTGATTTTATTGTGTCGATCTCCTTATTTTAAATTCAGGGGGTTTTCATCTAATCTGTCTACGCCACAGAAATGCTGCCATTCAACTCTTGACTTCTCTCATGTATTCCGCCAGATGGTCCCACCCTCTGCGCTGATTAATATTTCACTTCTGAATACACTTGTCATGACTGCTTATCATCATACAGTACACATGCCTGACCTACATTGGAGCTGGCTGCTGGCTGCTGGAGCCGTAGCAGCGCCAGGAATTAATGTCTGAGTGCCTCGCTCCAATTATTACTTATTGATCGAGGATCAGGTGAAATAGTGACAGAAGCAGAAGAAGGACACTGGTGTCAGCAGCAGCGACATTGACTATAAGGAGGCAAATGTGTTATGTCTTTGCCCATCCTTACATTATGGATAGACAAGTCATTTATTATTAAATGACACGGGCTCCGACCCACAGCTGTGAGGTGCAAGGTTGAACTCATTTCCAATCAAAGCTGAGAAAGAGCAATTTTCTCAGCTAAATCACCACTTTAAAGAGGGAGGTATTGTATGTGTTTTTTAATAAGTTTGGAAAAATGCTTTGGGAAACAGGCTCAATTCTGTAGACTCATGAGCGTTCATACCATGTTCTGCTGAGCGATGTAGCACTCCACAAAGCGGTTAGGATGCTCATTCTTGAAGATCTCTGAGTAGGTGAGGTTGTTGGTGTCTCCATCAAGGGCCACAACACGTTCATTGTAGCGGCCTAACTTGGCCAACGCCATCCCATATGCCTTCCGTGTGGCAATCTATAAATAAAGAGACACCGTTTTTTTTAGTTGACATTGTGTGAGCATACTCGAGAATAGAAATTGGTGATGTGAATGAAATCTGTTCTTGTATACAGGTGACAAACCTTTTCTCCAGCCTTGTAGCTGGGTGCGCTCGGCATCCTGATGTTCCTCAGGCTGACCGGTGGGGAGTCCTCTACGGGAGCTGGAGGGTACAGGTGCTTGCTGCTGTTCATGATGCGGCTCTGCAGGTCCTTCATAACCATCTCAGCCATGTCTTTGGGCAGAGGTTTGGCATGCCAGCCCAGCTTATCCTCTGCAGCTGTACACACATAACATGATGTCATATTGGTGGATTTCATTGCTGTTTGGTGGATGGGTTATGCACTTAGGCTGGACAGCCGATGCTGTATGTCTCTGAATATAATTTCCATTAGAGTGAGATTGATGTATAAGCAGATGAGGTGGACAGTGACAGAGTATACCTGGAATGCCTTTGCCCTTGATGGTTTTAGCAATGATGGCGGTGGGTTGATGGCGTGGCTGGCTTAGAGCTTTGCATAGCTCCTCCACACTGTGTCCATCCACAATGATGGCATGCCAGCTATACACACACACACACACACACACATCAAAGCCATATGTTTCATATAGGTCGCATGGACAAACACCAGCGTATATTCATTAAAAGTAATAGCTATGGATAAATCTCAGATAATGCATGTTGCTCAAATGCTACATGTGTTACCACCATCATCTACATTATCTTCCAGACACATACAGTACATGGACACCATGAATTTTCAGATTTATGCAGTATTACCCAAATGCTTCACAGCGTTTCTGATATTTCTCCACATGGTGCTGCAGGGGTGCAGGGTCACTTTGGCCCAGACGGTTGATGTCCATGATGGCCACCAGGTTGTCAAGCTGGTAATAGGAGGCGAAGGACATGGCCTCCCAGACAGCGCCCTCTGACATCTCACCATCCCCCAGCAGGCAGTACACACGATAACTGAGGTGAAGAACGGGGTGAGATGAGGGTGGGGTGTTTCAAGAAGCAGGCAAATCTCACGTAAATGTTCTCTGACACATTTCTGGGCAAACTGATTCTCTTTCCATTAAGTGATAGTTGGGTCGGTAACCAGCTGTGACATGATAAAAGCTTCCTGAGGCCCTTAAAGGCGAGACTGCTGAGTTTCACACCTGCCTCTGAAGCAAGTCTCCCATAAGAATCTCACAGGGTCATTGAAATGAGACAAATTTGATCTTATTTTATATAATATATATCATATATATGTGTGTGTGTGTGTGTGTGTGTGTGTACATATATATATATAATTGTTAATATAGTTAGAGTGCATCAGATGGGTCAAATATTACCAAATTTGTCAAAATTTCCTACATATACAATAGGTGTTTTATTTATTTATTTATTTATTTATTTATTTATTTATTTATGGCCACCTTTACAGTAATAATGGAATCAATTAATGATGATAAATTAGAGCAATAGATAAACAAATACATGGCTGAAAACACAAGGCCTGAATTTGATTCTGAGATTAAATCTGCTTGGATGGTAAAAATAACTGAGATGTGACTGCTGGGCCTGTGATTATTAGAGCAGAAGAATTGTGAGAGCTGAGCATGTAGCTGCAGCACACACCCAGAGAATCTGGACAATCCTAATCACTCAACACTAGAAAGAAGTATGATGCAGACCTAAAATTTAAATTAAGAAAACCCCAAAATGTTCATCATAGTTGACACAGCATAATGTTGTGATACCGGTATTGTATGTAAAATGAATCAGACTCACTGTCAGGATTTTGTGTGCAAGAAATCTAACATTTATATAAACAAGAGAAAGAAAATGCATATAAAGCTAATGAAACAGTTTTTTTTTTTTTTTTTTTTTTTAAAGTTGTGTGTGTGTCCGTATGTATGAAAGATTACCTAGACTTGTCAAAGTATTTCCCCGTGTAAGCCATTCCACAGGCCACACCAAGACCCTGCCCCAAGGAGCCAGTGGCTATATCCACAAACTGCTGCTTCTGGAAGCCACACACAACACACACACACACACACACACACACACACACACACACACAGAGTAAAGTGTTATTAAAAACAATTGTGCTCCATGAGATGATGCACAATGCGTGGAACAGTAAAGCTTACAGGGGTTGGGTGACCCTCCAGGGGGGAGTCAACGTGGCACAAACTGAGCAGCTCGCTCTCCTTCAGGAAGCCTGCTTCTACCCACATGGAGTACAGGGCAGGAGCAGCATGACCCTGAGGGAGAAAAACAACCAAAAATCAACGTTGTCTTTGTCATCCAAACACTGACGTAATTCAAGGAAAAGGTGAAGTTCTGGATTATATTTAGACACAATCAAAAATATGAAAAGATGACCTCCTGTCAAGACCAGCAGGACCGACTGACTCTCACCTTGGACAGGATGAAGCGGTCGTTGTTGAAGTTCCGCGGGTCATCGTAGCGGTACTTCATGGTGTGGAAGAAAAGCACCGACATGATTTCTGCCACACTGCAGCATGATGTGGGGTGTCTGCATGACAGAGGAGACGGTGCTGTTAGCCATATGTCAGACAAATCAGACACAGGTGCACGCAGGAATGCATACACACACACACACACACACACACACACACACGCACACGCACGCACACACACACACACACACACACACACACACACACACACAGACTGCTTCAATTTGAACACATTTATTACTAAGAGCATACAGTTAAAAAAAAAAAAACAGGTCACTATGAATGCTACTCTGCATATTAGCACAGGTGGAAAGTGATGCTGCCCTGACCCTGAAAATGAGCCATCATTGTTACAGCAGATGCAGTTCAGGTTGTCATGTTGTGAAATCATCCTGTGAATCATCCAAACATCTTAAATTACAGAATTTGTAAATATTGCACATATTAATACAATAAAAAGCTCAACGTCTGGGTCATTTTATAGATTTTTACACGTCACAGTGCAACATAAAAGTGCCACAGAACCTCAGGAATCTCCCAATAATTACATGTTGGACCAGTAACTATATTGGAAATGCATTCAGATACACTGTGTGAAGACCATTTGTAGTGCTAACACCATCAGTCACAGAGCTCCATGCACAGCGTGCTATATAAAGCAAACAAAGGCCCCAACAGATTAAGTACAGAGCTGGTTGAAAATGCAATCATACCGTTAAAATGACCATGTGTGTTGCTTTTCTGAACAATAATTACATCGAGCCATCATATTAAACCTCCCACCAGCTTTACACATAATAACCAGGAGCTCCATACAGTGGTATGAAACCTGAAGAATAGTATTCTGGTGCCCTGATATTAATGGCTGGATGTCTGCCTTTCACTCAATACTGTACAAAAATGACACATGCCAAAGTTATCTGGTGTTTTGATACAGCCATCAGTCATTCATACTAATACGACTTAGAATATTTTAGGTTAAGTAACATTTTGTTGAACATTCTTCAGTTTCTCTTTGTTCCCTTCAAGGTCTGTTGCCCCCCACATATCTGGTCAAACAGTGAGAATTCTGGAAAATATCACAGTTCTACTGATATCTAAAGAGACATTTTTTAAAGAATTTTTCTGGTGTGGTAAAACACATTGAATGTTTAACATAGTGACAAGAGGACATGATATACAAGATTTCAGATAATCATGAATGCTGCTCTTGCAGCATCCATGCAGTACTCAGTTCTATCCCCAACATACAATCCACCCAGCACTGCACATGGTAGCGGTCTATTGTGCCCAATACTACATTTACCTTTTCCAAAATCAGAGACCAAATACAATATTTATCCTGCAACAAAGTAAATATCCGATTTTCAAATAACCTGAATGCACCAAAGACTATATTATTTTAACGCAATTCTCCAAAACGTGAAAATCTGATCATCTGAAAAGATTAAATGATTCACTTTTAATGTAAGCTGTGAATAAATCTCACAGTTAAGAATGTTTAATACACTCAAAAGCACAAATGGACAAAATTAAATTTCTGTGGCATGATGTATCTTTTAAATGCCGTAAATGCTCTATAAAGCAGAATTAAACATTTTGTTTAATAGAAATATTTAGATTTCATTCATTTATTTATACTGAATTCAATACACCACTTATCATATGACATCTGTGGATGTTCGTTATTCTGTCCATAGACCAGAGGGAGAGAACAAAGGCAGGACATGATGTTCCTTTGGCCCTTCACTAGCATCTGTGTCTGAGTGTGTGCATTTGTACATGCATGTATGTAGCTCAGTGACCGTTAGTGCTCATCCATGCATGCTGCAAGAACATATTGAGCCTGCATAATGCTTTACACACTTTTTGTATTTTTGCATTGTGCATTGCATTCACAGACTTAAAGCTCACATCTGAGAGTCAGTGGAGGCGACTCACCCACTGCCTGCTGCAGTTGTTGCCTTGATGGAGTTGATTCGGAGGCGGTTGGCGATGTTCCTCAGTGCCTGCACTGTCTGCTGGTCAGGTTTGTGGTAATCCTCCATGAAGGCAAAATGTCAAGTTCCTTTGCACCAGAAAAGTGGACCAACTAAGATCCTCTGTTGAGTTTGTGTGTTTTGAATGTGTGTGTGTGTGTGAGAGTAAGGGTTGCCAAAGAGCAGCACCTGTATGTGTGTGTGTGAGTGACGGAGGCAGAGAGAAAGAGAGAGAGAATGGGGGAGAAGTTGGATTTATCCTATCAGGCGTTCAGACACATAGATGCACAAGGACACACTGCAGACACACACACACACACACACACACATACACACAGAGGAGGAGAGGCGGGGGATCCAGTGACGTAAGTTGGGTGTTACTGCTAAAATCCAATGGCATGCATTTCATTGGCTACTGTGTGACTGGGATGGTGGAGGTGTGTCGCAGTTAAAGATGTGGCTTAGTGTGTGTATGTGTGTGTGTGTGTGTGTGTGTGTGTGTGTGTGTGTGTGTGGTGTAAGGAGGGGCTGGATAATTGGAGGGAGGAGGGGGTCATTTGAAGCATCTCACCCTGATTCACTTTGGCTTCACTGTCTAAACTGTTTAATTTAATTCAGAACTTGATGGTTGATTATTCTTTGTTATTTACTCAAGATAAACAGCTCATTCTTATTGTCAAAGCTCGTGTTTGAACAGGCCCTAATTTAGCAGGAGATAAAGATGATGGATGCGAGTGACAAAAGGAGAATTATAGTAATAGTATTCATAGTAAGTAAAAGAAAGAGAAAAACAGGGAAAGCGAACAAAAGAGAGAGAGAGAGAGAGTGTGTGTGTGTGTGTGTGGTTGTGGGGAGGGGGGTATGTATATATGGAGGGTGGGAGGGAAGGGTTTTCTCTGTTTTTCTGTTTTTCCTTTACAATGTTTTTAACTGTTGTAAAGCACTTGCATTTTATTTTATTTTTATGAAAAGTGCTATATAAATAAAGTTTGATTTGATATGATTTGAAATAATCAAATCATCATCCACAAATCCTAACATGAATTCATATTCCACAAGAATCAATACAAGAAAACAACACAGGGGAAACACAAATAGATAAATAAAAAATAAATACATATGTTGAGTCTAGGAGTCTAAAGACCAGGTCACCCTGTTTTATGACACCAGATACTGACAGTGAACTTTTCCACATCATTCATCATACTGTAATAATCATGATCAGCTTTATGTCTGTCTTTCTCCGTCCTGATTAAAATAATTTAAGCATCAAAATACAAGAATGCAAGAGAGCGAAAGATGAACAGTAGATCATATATATTCTTTTTATTCTTTATTATTTATATTATGTAGTATAGTAATGTATTTGCTTAGTACTGTATAGTATATTTTGTATAGTGTGAGGCCTGTAAGTATTTATGGTGTAATAATGTGCAGCGATTTAAAAAAAAAACAAAAAACAACCTTTTTTCCTCACGTTCTGAATTAACATACTTACACACATACATGTTACATACTTAACCTTGTGCAAGCTGCCTTGGCAATGCTGCTCTTATTTAAGGCAGAGTAATACAGTGTATAAGAGACAGAGAGACAAAGAGAAAATAGGAAGATTGGTGACGTCTTTTAAGTTGGGGATTTACTTCTGAGACGGTTAAAATGGAACATCTCTCCCCAGTCGTGATCTCCTCTTTGGCCTCTTGCTGCCGTCTGTCTCACATCATGATGCTCAGTGAGTCAGATGACTCGGACACAGACTGGGGACACTGTGTTCTTTAGCCCGGACCTCGTGGAGCAGATGCACAGGCTTGCCTGGACCTCGCCGCCGAGAGCTTATTCATACTAGGTTTTACATTGTATTACAGTGATTAAACACTCAAACTGTTTTATCTGTAAGAGCTGATGATTCCTCTTTGAAATGGTTCATTTCCACGATGTGAAATTCAGTTTCTAATTGTACAGATAAATGCAGCACAGGAGCATTATGCTACACCCAGTACACATTTAACCTTTTTACCATTCGCCATAATATATTTTCGTGTATTTAAATTGTATAGTGTGAATGCAAAACACATTATTTTGATAAATAATTGAATATTTTTTAAAACTGTTTGCCATCATGTCGTGTTTGATTTGCAGCCTTTGGTCAAACATGCATCTGGCAGGATTATCATTGTGGAGAGAGTCGGCCTGCCATCTAGAGGATAATCTTTGATGGTACATTTGACCTGTTTCCTGTGGTCACCTGCTGTATCTAACATGTGATCTGAAGAGAATCAATAAAATATGAGCCAAATGAAAACTATAAACAACATTTTTGCATCTAGAATCATTTGATGAATTCGATGTTTTTTTGAAGGCATACGTTTCAAACTGTCCATCAAAGACAGGATTATTTCGAAACAGATTAGAGTTGTTTCAGGCTGCAGCTGCTGATGTGGTACAGTCCAGAATCTTCCACTGGAAGGAGGAGAGGGGTGAAATCATGTACAATGTCATTCTTGTTGGGGAGCTGTGAGCACATTGCAATGAACACATAACACATTCTGATATGTCTTATAAGGTTTTGAGATCTGTTTTATTAGAACATATCAATCATCACCTTCTCTTTTTCGCTTGACATGGCAGGTGACAGGAGATCAGTGAGGCATGTATGGAAATAAAAGACATTATCCTGCATGTGTTGCAGGATCATTCGCTATGTTTCATTACTCCATTTTGGGCATCCTTTCATTCCAGGCCAGTTGTATTCCTGACATCAAACACCAGAGGACACTGTCTGCCCATAAATGTAGGATGACAGCCTCTGTGAATGATGGTTTACAGGATTGTTCCAATCACTTTATTAGCCTGTAACTGATGTAGATGCATTAGACACATAACATATTTAATAATAAATAATATTTACATTTTTAACTCATTGGTAACACTTTATATTAAGGTACACATATTCAGCTTTAACTAGCTGCTGATTAGCATACATATTAGTAGCATATTGACTCTTTATTGACTATTAATGCCTTATTGTGCATGACCATATTCTACAAATACCAGGCCAACACCTAAAACTTTACCCTCACCAACCGCCTAATTACTGTTCATTGATGGTGAGTAAGGAAGCTGTTACATATGAATTGCAATCTTAACAGCCTAACCCTAACCCCAAGACTGGGCATTAATAAGTGCTTTATAATGAGTTATTAAGAGCCAATATGCTACTAATACTAAATATATGACCTATTCATCATTTATGAAATCAATCAATAGTGTGTCTTATTGAATTAAAACACATGTGGACAGATGTGAGGTTTTTGGTAACAGTGCGATAGGACGACAGGACAATTTTAAGTGTCAGCTGAACTTATACGATGGTGACACGTGCTCTCTGAGTGTCATTGCTGCAAATCATCGTCCTCTCCTGTCCCTCATTCATTTCCCTCTGCACCTCTTCAGCCATGTGATCTTCTCTGTGGATTCCTGCCCTTTGCTGTTGCTGGGAGGTCACGTCCCAGCACCTCCACGCTCACAGCCATGGTGATGCCATCTCTCGAGCACCCCCACTGCTCTCCTGGTTCCACCGACTTTGTCCTTCTCCCAGTTTTCAGCAACTCCTCTGGGCTCCTGGGTCCTGTCAGAAAAGCTTTTCTTCACAGAGCCCCACAGGTGCCAGCCAATAGTAGCCTGGGAAGAAGACGCCACGTGATGGTGTGCAGCCAATGTCAGACACCCACAACTGCACACTTCCTGGAGGGAAAGTACATTCAGAGAGCATGAATGTTTCTATTTTTAATCTCTCTGGCAGAAAAAGAGGAGCAAAGCAACCACTTTTGAAACAATGCCTTAATATAACACAGAGCATGTGTGTGGCTCCTCCAACACAGCGCAGAGTTCAGGTAAATAGAAATATACTCAGCATTGTCGGGCTTGAATAATTAATGGGATTCTAGAAGCAGCACAAATGCAGATACACAACACACATGCACAGGCCTACATGTGTGCATATGCACTCGGGCATGCTGACATGTGCACACGTGCACACTTAGACGCATAAATGAGCTCAGGAATATTCTCACACTCATATGCATAGAGTCTTACACACACACATCCATGAATCTTGGAACGCTGCTTTAATGCCAGTCGCTCCTTCGGGCTTGAGCCTCTTCCACTCTGCTCTTATCACTCCATTTCCTTAAATCGCTCTGCAGTCACCATGATGACACAGTGCTTGCCCTTCTGTGTGAGAGTTGTCTATCACCCAAAGGCCCCACCCCCTGACAGTGCACGAGACAAGACCATAAGACTTATGATTGAGTTATCTCCAGAGTCATACAGCTGTTCACAGCTGGACTGGGTGTTCATCCTGGAAACTCTGGTCACACACAGGATAAAAAGAAGTGGAAATGACTGAGAGAGATGTGGCCATGGCATAGAGGTGGAATCAGTGAGGTAATTGAAGTAAAGTGGATTAAGGATGAGAGATATAAAGATTCAGATGGAGAGCTTCAGATAAGCAGAGAAGGTGGATGAAGAGAAAAAGGAGAGACAACAAAGAGATTCAGAGAGAAGAGTAGAGTGTGCGAGCAGGGGTTAAGGCTGAGCGTGTGTTGTGGGCTCAGCAGTGAAGTTGACGATGCACTGGGAGAACAGCTGCGCTGCAGGGCTTTCAGGCTCCATCACTACTGCTCTCCTTCAAGCAGCTCCAACAACACACTGCCTCTCTCTCGCTCTCTCTCTCTCTCTCTCTCTCTCTCTCTCTCTCTCTCTCTCTCACACACACACACACACACACATACACACACACACACACACACACACACACACACACGTGAATATACACACAGCTCTCATAAACATGCAAAAGCACTGATTGTTGCATCAGTGCTTTTGCATCAGTGCCTTCTAACCAGGTTTCATATGCCTGGTCAGGCCAGGAAATCAGACATCAAGTCGCATGTGCTAATATTCAGACTCTTTGCAAATATCCCAAACCTTCATTACTGAGAAATGATTGAAAAGGAAAAAAGATATACAGCAAGTGAAGCTACAGAAATGCTGAATGAGACTGAGATTAAATGAGAACAGCACTAGGAAGAAAATGGCAGTTTTACAGCTTATGAGTGAAGCGCTCCCATAGATTTATTGCAATCTGATTTAAAAAGAGCTGCAGTAAGAGAGGAAGGGAGAGGGTGAGAGGGAGGGCGAGGCTGATGGATCAAGGACGTAGAGTAAAAGCTAAGTGCGTTTACAAAGAGATGGAAAAACATAACAGCTGTTTGCCGTAAATTGCATCTGTAAACTAAACACGTTTTTATTGAGTCAACACATTATAATCCCTGCAGAGGTTATTCAAACACAACATTTACGCAGGACCTTCACCACAGCCGAGTTAAGAGCCAAAGACCTGCTTTGTGCAGAATTATATTTGTTTATCTGTTACATTTGATTTCCTACTCAGGGATTGCAATCAGACAAAGTATCTTCATAAGCATCTTTGGAAAAATTACACAGAAAATAGTGAAAAGAACTTATTGGGAAATTAGGACTATAATGTTCCTTTATCTAATACTGTGAAATCAGAGAAGTTTAAAACTCCTGCTGACGAATTATACAGTTTCAAAGTGAATCACCATATTTGAATGAGGTCAGTTTTGGTTGGGAGAGTTTGGTGGCGCAGGAGGTAAAGAAGCAGATCAAATCGGAGGTGGGGGTAGACTGCTGTGCTAAACCAAATGGCATCAGTGGTCCCTGGGGGCCACTGCACCCTCTCTCTGTGTTTTTACTCTATTTTCAGTGAAAATGAACTGCATTGCGCTTTCCAACTGGGGATTACACACAGGGTTTGTGTGTGTTGGAAGGGGAAGACAGACAGTTTGAACACACTCTCACAAAAGCCACAAACACACAGGCATACATGAACATCAGCTATTCCAGGTGAATGAACACTGAAACATGTAACTGTTATTTCCACCATCCTCACGACCATACGGCAGTCTTTGTGCGGAAATCATCAGTACATAGGAATCCAGGTCAAGAACAACAGGAGAAAGGAGAGAAAAAATAGAAAGAAGAGAGCATTTCTTAAGAGCGAGGTTGGGGAAGAAACAGTAGTGATATGTCTCCAATCAAGAACTGCAAATACCGTGTTTAAATCAGGGTAAAGTGATAGCCAGCTCAAATGTCCCAGCTGGGAAGGTTGTCAACACATGAAAAATCATTAAAGAGTAATTTATTTTGGGTATACTTATTTGCTGTTATATTCAAGAGTTATGAGAAGATTTCTGCAATATACATGGAGCTTGAGCTATTAGCTTAGCTTAGCATAAAGACTGGAAAAAAGTGGGAAAATGATGCCAAAGCTGTAGTTTTACAAGTGGTTCTGTGCTGGAACTCTTTCTTAGCCAGGTACAATGACTTCCTGCGATCTTATTGTCACTGCATCTCACACATAGACGAAGCAAAGAAACCATGTGTACCGATTCAACACACAAGATATAAGGTGTTAATCCGTGAGCTTTAGAGGCGCATAATACAGGCTGGCTAGTGTTCGCGAGGGGACCATATGTAATCACTGTTCCTTTTTAAAGTACGTTGTTTGAGATGTGTCACACACATACACACACACACACACACACACACACACACACACACACAGAGTCATTATTCCATCACTTCAGAGGACATTACCTTGACTTACATTGACCTACTCTAACCATAACCACTACTTGCTTGACACTAACTTTTACCATAAAATTAACATAATCTTATAATAACCTTAACCAAAGTCTTCACCCTAAAACTGAACTATTTACGTCCTGGCAGCTTGTGTTTTGTCCCCCATAAAGTCCCCACAATGTGAGTAATACATGTGCGCACACACACACACACACACACACACATACACACACACACACACACACACACACACACACACACACATACACACACACACCACCTCATCCATAGGTGAATAATTCAAGACGATTCAAGAAGAAACCATTATCCTGGGCAGACAGGTAAGGTGATCCGATGAGCCTCGTCCCTGCCTCCTGTCCCAGTCACTCTCCACCTCTCAGCAAACGCTGCTGCAGCTCACTCACTGACCAGCCCGCCACGAAGAAGATGACCGCTTTCTGCTCTTTGTTGTCAGCTGGGACATGTAGGTGAAACAGAGGCCTCGGCTCAGCTGTTCCACTCTGACAGGTAGGATTTTCACAACACTGACAGTAACAGCTCAGTAGTGCTGAACTGTGGTCACTGATATTTGAGCAACCTGCAACTTAAACATTTCTGTGCTGTCATGTTTTGTGTTTCTGCTGTACTATGGTGGTACTCTCTAGAAAAACCATTTGAAGTACTTACACTTTTAAAATTGTTGCTGTTTCATCAGGGCTTATGTTACTAAATAGGCTTGATAACACAAAAAGTGACTGGAAAAAACGTCCAGAGAAGAGTTTTAAAGGGTCCTCTAAGGGTCAAAGCTATCATTTGGTCATTAGTTTTTCATAAGGGTGGGATTAATGTGTAGCTGTATGCGTGACAGATGTGCAAGTGTCCTATAATGCTGTTGCATTTACCAGACTGCATTTTTACTTACAAATAAGCAGCTTTTAGGACAATGCCAAGAGTATTGGCTGAAGAGGTTACGAACCCCACAAAATGAATGACATCTATGAGATCAGAATTTAATGAGTCATAATTTATTCTTTTACAGTGATATAGACCTTAACAGTACTGACAGTGACACTGTGTTATTAGCAGTATTTTATGGAAAGCACTCTCTGAAATGAAGTTAATAGAGATATTTTAATCTCCGTCAGACTCAAAGAGAAAAAGCTGTTATGAAACAAAATACATTATTTCTGAACATAAAAGAGTCTCACATTCATCCTATATGTATGTAGAAAAGTAAGGGGATAGCGTTTTATTCATTTGCATCTGGAATATTCCAGAATCGGCTTGCTTATGAAGAACAGCTGTAACAGGAGAGAGGTACGTGTGTTACAACTAGATCAAGCAGAGTGGTGTTGACTTACTTTCTCATCACGAACACTGGAGGCAAATGGGAAACGTAGTTCAAAAGGGAGCAGTTTGAAGGAGGGCAACATATTGTCAGAGGAAACGACACATTTTATCACTGACTTTGGCAGGAGGGACATGAATATCATTATAGCAAAGATTTGCAATTGGGTACCTCATTTGAATGACACGTGGACCTTCATTATACACAGAATGGATGTTCTTAAAGCAGCTATAACTGATATTTTTTTATAAGAACAATGCATCAAATGACAATGTGAAAACAATGTGCAACTCTTAGTGATGAACCTACAGAGACTCACCACCCATGCTGGTACCACTGCAAAGGGTAGTCTGCTCTTTCTCCTTCACTTTGTAGGCCACACATTCACACCACCTTTAGATGTCTCTTTAAACTGCATAATGCAGCTCACTGGGAGCATTCACCACATTGTCTATAGAGTGAAGTGCAGCAGTGTGGAGTATGAGTGGAGTGATAAACAGAAAACCTGTTGTTGGGAGTTGAGGGATTAAATAGTGCTTTCATCAGGGAGTGTGATTTGCTGAGCCTCCACTCTCTGCCAGCAAGAAATGACCATCACCATCTCCCAGTCCTGTCGGTTTAAAGCAGACATTGCCAAATCTGCCTCACTCTTCAAATGACTGCAGCCATGATGGGATCATTTCACATATACAGCTCTCATAATTCAAAAGGGCTTATTACTGGCTACATGTAGGGAGACAATACGTAACTATTTTGGAGCCACAGATGGCCTATGGAGCACTCTATGAAGATCTGACAATTTGTGAAGATGATAACCAATAATTGTGATTTAACGGTGATGATTCCACATAATCTTCAATAACACCCAGGTCTCATATTTGATATTATTGATTTGAAATTTTGTATAATTTCTCAGAACAACAACAACAACAACAACAACAACAACAAATTACATTTAGAATATTTCAAGCAAGTTTGGTCCAAAAAACCCCCAAAGGCTCATCATTAATGAGGGGCCCTGTGCTGTTTCCTGTCTTAGTCCACCATGTTGTACAGTTCAATAAGGCCATCAAAATGGGGCTGGGAATTTGAGGAGCAGCACTTATTTTTATTTACCTATTGTGCAAATTTTGTGGCAAGAGTCTGAACATCAAGAGTGTGACTGCTGTCCTGCAAGATTTTATTTGATCTTTAATGATTTGGATTTCAGTCATGTTTACTACCACATTCTAATAATGGGACCCTTTATAAAGGGATTTACAGCTTATACCCCAACAAGAACAGGATGTGACCAGCCCTCACACCATTTCATCAGTTATTTCTAAGAAAAATGTGCTACAGAAAATCAGCTTATTTACACTTAGAACCACAGATTTGCTGATTAAAGACCTTTATTAATGACCTATTAACAGTTCTATCCACATGGCTTAGCAGAAGGTGAGAAACACATAGGGAGTTATTAAAGGATTAGCAACATTAATAACTGCATTATTTACAAACACGGCTGAAAAACAGCTGCAGATGGGAATTCTCACTACTTGACAACCCAGAATTTGTTGTAATAAATGAGTCATAAATGATGTATAAAGCATTAGTATGTCACTGACTCGTGAACCAAAACAAAGCCATTAGCTGCACTTTCTGAGCCCTTTCATATTCCCAAGATTAGTTCTGCAGTAAGCCTGCAGTTCACTATTTGCCATCTTAAGTAGCACAGCTGTTGCCCCCAAACAGCAAACACAGGAGAGCCCAGACTTCTGAGCAGAACCATCTCACAGTGACCTTCACGTGATTAATGGCTGCTGCATGTGACACCCTGTTTGAAAGGTGTCAGCCTCTACTGAGGAACCACGAGCAGGTAACACCGGGGACAGGCCGTGGCACCGTTTTGGTGCCAGCAGGGTGTTGTGCAGCAGGAGGGTCGGGGCCAGAAGGAGGAGAGCTTGCTCTCTGATGTGCACTCGTTTCACTGTTCACTGGCGCCGTGACGATAAGCAGGCAGCGGACGAGGATGCTCTGTTGTCTGGTGCGCACTCTCCTGTCTCCAGCTCTCCGCGATCACCATGGAAGAGCTTAATTAATGCACAGGCTGTATGTGTCCCTCCTGCTCCCGGAGCTGATGAATTTTAACCCGCCGTTTGTGACCGGACCTGCGTTTTTCGCCCTCCGAAGCTCTGGACCCGTGTTAGCGAGCGGAGAGGACCGCGGCTGAATTAGAAAGTCTTCAGAAAAGGTACTGCACGGTGCGGTTTCTGCTCCACTAACTGAAGTTAGCCTCTTAGCATAGCAGCGTTTTCCTGCATGCGGGCAATGATGATGCCTTTTTCTTTATTGGCAGAGGACCGCACTTATTAATGGCCACTTTCCTCTCGACGCTGTCATGTCTTGTGGCTTCAGAGGAGATTCATCGCCTTGTCATTAGCAATACATTTAAACCTATTTTACCAGCGCATGGTCAGGGCTGATCCCTTTTCTCCAAGCCGTGGTGGGCTCTGCTCATGTGGACTGTCCACTATATTAGCCCTGAGTGTCAGAGCCCGGCTGATTGAGGTTTGATGTAATAACGGTGCCAGCTGTTTCTGCTGAGCAGCGAGGATCATCTGACGGCTGTGCGTTGCTCAATTTTGCCTACGAGCGCCCGGAGTCAGGCTGTCATTTCACATCATTTTTGGGGGGGATTTCACCACATCCTACCTTTGTGGTGTCCAAGGAGAAATGTGAGGACGCTTGATGTTGGTTATTTTGTCACGAATCGCTCATGGAAATGTAAGTGTTCACGTTGATCACGGGTGCACGGTCGACGCTGTCGATGCAGCAGTGGAAATTAATATTCCAAAATCAGCGCATTTAATACGCATTGTTCACATAGTGAGGTTGCACTAGCCTCGGCTACATGAAGGCAGCATCGTAGCACAAAGGAGATGTAAAGCTGGCAGCCTGAATCCTCCACAAGATGTGCAGTGTTACATCACAGTGCCACTCATATCACATTTTTTCTATGCAATAAGAAGAGTAATTCTTCTCAGAGCATCTCTGCAGTGTGACCTTTTCTGCTTCTTCCTCTGTGGGGCCTGCTCGCAGTTCAAGGACTTACACAACTGATGTGACCAAGTGATGTCTGAGAGTGGCAGCTCTGATTTTACAGCTTTGTGTGTGTGTGTGTGTGTGTGTGTGTGTGTGTGTGTGTGTGTGTGTGTGTTTTGGTTGAGCCTTCATGTTTTTACTCGGAGAATATGTTCAGGTTCAAGACATTTTGCATTGTTGTACTAAATTTAGACTCTTGATGGCAACATAAGAGCCTGTCCAACCTGCCATGCTTCGTGTGCTTTTGAAAGGACCTCGGCTTCAGTTGCACATTTCATTATTATCATTGTTTGAAGCATACGCCAGGATACAGTTCACATTTGGTTATGGATTCATCTCATTCGGCATGTTTGAGGGAACAAATAGTTTCCTTAAGAGACACGTGCAGTTCAATAAGCTGTCCAAGACTTCACTCTGCCATCTTTGACACTTTTTGTGTGATTTAATGCCCTTGCTCTCATAATGCCAGTTATGTCTAAGCTAAACTGCAAAGTTTTCATGTCACCTAAAACAGTATTTTTAGCTGTATATACCTATATGGGTTAGCCCGACACCTTCCTGCTTCACTGAATGCCTTTGAGACCATTTAGAGCGCCTACTGTACGGCATACCTGTTCAGTGCACCTCTGCAGCACAACAGATGGCTCTAAAAGCAGAAATATTAGAGTTTGAGCTGCATTGTCAGTACTTATCTTGGACAAAGAAAACACATTGGATTAAAGCAAGGCAAGCTTTATTTATATAGCACATTTCATATGCAGTGTTACGTGAAGTTTAAGTGGAAAAGAAAGAGACAGAACAAGAAGAGGGAAAGAAGTATCTAATAAGATTGTTAATGATGATAACGACCATTCACAGCAAGCACACAGGAAGACTCACATACTGTGTAGATTCAGTTACAAAAGCAAAGGAAGAGGAGGAGGAAGAGGAGGAAAGGCAACAGAAAAAAATATTTCAAGATGATTTTTAAAAGAAATTTTAGACTGGAAATGTCTCCTCAGGAAACCTGTTCAAGGCGGCAGGATGTTGAAGTGACTCGAGAACGATTGAGAACATCAGAACCAGATGACCTGAGAGTAGCTTTTAAGCAGGTTTAATATTTATGATGGGGCAAGGCCATTCAGAGCTTAACAGACAAGCAGAAGAACCTTACAGTCTACTCCAGAGCAGTACGCTCATCAGTGTAGTGATTTGAGGACAGGTGTCATGTGCTCTCGCTTAAAGGGAATATCAATTATCGAAAAAGTTGGGAATGCACTGATGACGTCTCTTCTCACCTCTTTCTCCTTCTCAGAGGCAAATTATGCCAGCAGCACCAGAGTCGCTCCCCCTGGTGACGTGCCAGCTCATTGGTCAGACTGCTCTGCCCTTCTTTAGCCTCCCTGTCTACCCTGGCAGATCCATGCTGCTGGATGCTCCTCACAGAGCCACGCCCGCACCATGAGCGCCAACGGGCCCGCCCCAGACCCAGCCCCCGCGGCCCCAGAGGCCCCTCCCGCCTCCACCCCTGCCCCTGCCGCAGCCCCAGCTCCAGCCCCCGCGGCGCCACCCGCTCCTCCCGCCCTGCCAGCCCCAACGTCCACTACCATTCCGGTAGGTGCGTTGGCACAGAAGAAGCGGCAGCAGTATGCCAAAAGCAAGAAACAGGGCAGCAACGCCAACAGCAGGCCACCGAGGGCTCTGTTCTGCCTCAACCTCAACAACCCCATACGCAGGGCCTGCATCAGCCTGGTGGAGTGGAAGTATCCTTTACATTGGCTTTATGTGGTGGTGGTGGTGGCTGAGCGCTGAGGTTTGAACATCATTATTTGTTCATAGAGCTGAAGTGATTGGCTGAGTAATTGATTAGTCGATTGATAGATAATTGATTGGCAACTATTTTGATAATCAATTAATAATGTAAAATGCAAAACATTCTCTGGTTAAATGTGAGAATTTTTGTTTGTCTGTCAACTGAAAATCTTTAGGTTTTGGATTGTCAGTCAGAAGAGTCACCTGGGAAACTGTGACGGACAATTTTCACTATTTTCTGACCTTTAATAGAGTAAAACGAGTAATTGATTAGTTGTGAAAATAATTGGTGCATTATTCAATAATGAAAATGATCATTAGTTGCAGCCCTGCTTGTTCACAGCTCCTGTGTGTGTGTGTGTGTGTGTGTACCTCTGCTGGACCCTAGCTGTGGTAATTATGTGACTGCCACATCAGGTGATTTCATACCGTGCTCACAGAGGTGATTTCATATTGTGTAATCAGACACAGGCACTTAAAGGGTACAAAAATAATAGAAAAAAGACCTCCTTTCTCTTGGCTTAGATATTGCGTACCTGTTTTTGAATTCCACAAGTCAGTGTGTTATTTATAGCTGTAATAAATGCCAGCTGGAGGATGATGCAAAGTGTTTTTAAGAACCATTGTACAGTATTGTATAGATAAGCCCATGTAGTTGATATACTTGTTAAATCTTTCTTCTGGGTCCCAGTTAAACTGAGGTGCAGAAACAAGTTTCTCACACAAAAAATGAGGTGAAAGTCACTGAATCCTAAAATTTTGGTTGGGTATGTACAGACAGGGACTCAACACTGGTGCAACACAGCTGTGTGACAGTCTGCTGGGTTTGTTGCTTAAGCAGATGCTCTCATCACAAAAGCCATCAGATGTTACAAAGGAGATTGTCGAATGTGAATCACAAAGATACATTTCTTAATCCACCTTTGTGTTTTTGTTGGAAAAATGTCATTGGGGATTTAATACCACTACACTTTTGGAAATGCAGCTGTGGCCGTATGAGGAGTCCCAAATTGTTCTGCATTTACAGCCTGTCCTCACCAGAAAAACAGCTGTATAGGTCGTCCATGCAAGCAGGTTATTACGACCCATATTTACATTTATCGTTAGGCTGCCTTCTCTAGTGGGTGTAGTAATTAAGACGAGAGCAATGGAGGAAGTCAGGTGGGATAGTATAAAGAGCAAGAGAGTCCACAGGTGGAGGAAGTTGGGGTGGATGGCTCACACATACACAGGACTTTCACCCAGCAGGCTGCTGAGATGAAGCAGTGATAACATCAGTGCAGTACAGATGTTCCCAACCTTTTTTGACTTTTTATCCCTTAAAAAAAAACTTGTCTACTTTTGATCCCTTTTCCAAGGTGACATACTGTATGTCTGTGGATTCAAAGCAGGTCATCCAAGGGTGATTAGGTCTTTTCAGACTGTTATCCAATAACTGCTGAATAATACTGTGACCTCTTAAATGTGTCCGGTGAACTCTTAAACCCCCAGGCTGGGAACCAGTGATCTAATACACAATCAAACAAAAAGAATTACATGGCTTAAATAGCAGTTAAGTTATACCACAGATAACCAAACAAAACCATACCTGTATGATTCAAAAGTCCATCGTAGTCCATCGTAGACTCAGGCTCAGGGACAATCTGAACTTGTTTAGATTATAGTTCTTCTTTGTATGTTCCATCATTTTCTTCCGTCTCTTCCTTAACTTTCTTTCCTCAGGCCATTTGATATCTTTATATTAATTGCTATTTTTGCCAACTGTATGGCCTTAGCTGTCTATGTCCCCTTCCCTGAAGATGATTCCAACTCCACAAACCACGACCTGGTGAGTAGTCTGTATACATCATTATAATCCATTTATTAATTCAGTGACTGGTGTGTCATTCTGCTATTTACCTGTCACATTGTTAAAACCTCTTACTGTCTGGCTTGAATTAAGGGCTGTTTTGTGTAAAATAGACAAATATTTGCTTTGTTATGAATATAAAAAAAGGCATGTGCTGTGTTTGTGATAAAGGGAAAACGAATGGAAGACTACCTCCTCTTGTGTCTGTGGTCTTCTGCTTTATTTGTATAGTTGTTTCAAGATACATTAAAAATGCATTATGACTTCATAATCCTCTTTCAGTTGGGAAAGTTTGATTGTATCACTCTTTCCACATGAAGATATAGTCAGAGGTTTTGCAGTAATAGTGAGATGTTGCATGCAGATTGTGTCGTCAGTGTAGTGCTTTATCATGCAGATTTGAAGTATCTGCTGTGCCTACACAAAGAAACACTTTGGCAACTATCCTCATTGGTGCTTTATCATGTCATAGTTTCCCCATACAGAGGTTTTATTCAGCTTTCTATTTTTAGAATTCCTCGTCATTGCACCACTCTGTGCACCTTGTGCATTTATGTCTATGTGATGAATTATGGGTGATGTAGTGTTGTAAGCATTGTTCCACAGCTGAGGATGAGTGCACTCTCCGAAAGCCAGACAAACACGCAGAATGTGGTCCTTACATGAGCAGAATTTAGCTGGTGGTGCTCAATGATTCATGAGCAGCTTATACGGCGTGTCTGCAGACATTTGAATGTTCTTGAAAGCTTCGTGTGAGAGCAGGAACATGTGAGGGAAAGGTTACCAGCCCGCTGTAAAAGACCGACAGGAGTGTTTCTCTGTCTGCTACACTGCTGAACCCGCTGCGCAAAGATAAGCCACAGCTTTGGTTGAAAGTGTGTCTGGACAACTTTAGACAAGTGAGGTGTACTGCCTCTCAGTTTGACCTCCTGGAGGGTGACCTCAGGGTGTTTGTTTACACAGCGGTGGTGCATGAGAGGAAAGTGGGCCATCTGGGATGTTACAGCATCTGATACAGTATTAAAGTACATGCAATACAGTATGTTGTCAGGGTTAGTTTGGGAGTGAAGTTTGAAAGAGTTGTCCTAATAGTGTCAACTGGAAGTCAATGGACACACTTACAAAACAAATATCTAGAAAAATGTGTTGCTGGTTGGGCTGTGAAGAAAGCTATGTGCTCCCCTAATGTGACTATAAATACAGCAACGACACAGTTGAAAGACTACTCTTATAGATCTGAGAGTACAAATTCTTTTACATACACCCCAGCCCTCTTTTTGTGTGTCTTTATGGTCACATCAATCTGTTGGATTGGTATCGGCGCTCACAATGACCTGAGTAAGTGAATCAGGTACAGACAAGACCGATCCACATTTTGTTTTTATTCATATTCTGTGCTAAGCTAATTTTGACGTGTAAAGCTACCGCTGATATCAAATCATCGCTGTCTCTTTTCTCTTTCTGCTTCTCGCCAAATGTGTTTTAATATGAAGATTTTAATGTCACAGGCCTTCAGACCAGAGTTGATATCAGCTGTTCCCAATAGTTAATGTTACCCAAAATTTACTCAAAAGTAAACATACATTGTTATATATACACTTAGTTGTTGTTTAATTCTGTTTACAGAGAGCTTCACTGATTTTAAATTAGGGACCAAATACGTCTCTCATCGTCGTCTTGTTATCAGTTGGTTCCCTCTGTTCGTGTGTCAGAATCAGTCTCAGGGAAGACAAAGTCACATTGCTACATCTCTGTTTTGGTTGACTACAATGTGTGACAAAATGCTGCAATGTACCAGATAAATATTTTCCCACAGAGCATAAATGTGAGCTTTATTTAAGTGTTAAAAGAAGATTTCAGCTGAACAGCGGCTCCACGGTGTTTGGAGCTAAACAGCCCTCAGTGACAGATGCCACTCAGTAATGTGTGCCCCAGACCGATAATGGACTGTGTGTGTAGTGTTGACAGGTGCTTATTTCAAACCGCTAACTTTTGGGGTAGTGTCGAAACCTCAGGTCTTTTTACAGACACAACCATCGTGGAGCTTTAATAAATTTGGAGCGCTGTCAGAATTTCTGTTCATATGTCCAGAGCTTCACCTTCACACGTGTTCAGATCACATCCGAGGGTGTCTGGCAGAGAGGAAGATCTGGGAGCGTTTCCGTGTTTACTCTAATGATGACCAAATGGCATCAAACTAAATAACTAAGCTTGCTAGGACTGAAGCCACCCTCCGCGTCTCATCTCAGCCTTTATAATGCAAACCAAAGCTCTAAGTGTAATCATGTGATGGCTAGTTTGACACTCTGTAATGATGTCTTCATTATGTCTGGACCTGTCAGGGCATCGCTCTGTAGTATTTGTCACTTTTTTCTAATGGACCTTGTACGGCTCTCCTCTAAGCACAAGTGTCAGATTGGATTTATGCATGTAGCCAGTAAGAATGAACCAGAATGCTACATTTTGTGCACTGCCTAGCAGATGGTCCAGGTCTGAGCAGCATTGTTGATGCGGCTTACATGCTTCGTGAACAAGATCATTAAGCTGAGATGAGAAGACATGCTGATGATTAGATATAAAATGATTTAGCGTAAAGTAGCTTCTTTTCAGTCTAGTCAGGACAAAGGCTCGTCTGTGCATGTGTGGATGGTTGCACTGCACTGTATGATGTTTTTGCTGATCCTGATACTGATCCTTGTCAAGCGTTTCACATTGCTTGCACAAGACTTTGGCTTAATTCTGCAGCGTCAACATTAAATCAGATACCAGAGGGTGAATAATGCACTCTTTCCGTTTTCAGCAGAGGTTGAACAATAGAATATTTTGTAGGGCAGGTGTGCCGGCTTGGCCTTGTTGTTCCACAGCATTCATGCTGTGGTCACAGGAGGAGCTCCAGAGAGAAAAATGCTGAGCTAGTTTCGCTATAGAAGCCAGCAGGTAAAGCTGTAGTGAAGATTGCCATTTCACACCGCTCTGCTCCGCAGCCTCACAGGTGGACTGAGGGCTGATATGAAACCTGAGTTGGGGCGCTGAGAGGCCTGATGTGTAAAGCGAGGATCAAATTATATCACAGGGCTACAAGCAGGTTTTTGACTCGGTGACACGTTCAGAAGCGGTGTAGCTTTCAACGCAAAGAGACACTGAAACCCTGCAATACAGACAAGCTGGCTTGTAGGCTTGTAGGTGTGTAGACAGTTCACTTAGTGCACTGTCAGTTAACATGAACCGCTGAAAGGTAAAAGTACTGAATCTGCTTGTTTGCTTGTGCTACACTGTGTGCACACAGTGCCTAGGTGGTGCAGAGCTGCTGTGAGTGAGAACAGGGCAATGCTGCAAAGTCATGGAGGCCTTGATACCATGAGTCTGCCCGTCTTGTTAGTAAGGCTTGGTTAAATGCAGCAGCTCATTATAAATAGAAAGCAATTTCCTCCTCAGGCAGAGCACAGGGCAAAAGATTGGGGTCCTGCTACCACCAGGAGGCACAAGTGAGTAACAGGATGTAGCGAGCGCACACGTACACACACATACGTAAGACCACAAACCCTGTCAGGAAGTTACAGTCATTTCTTTCATCCCTCTCCTGCTTAGCGCTCTTCTTTGCTGCTCTTCCTATGTTTAGTCATTTGACTGCAATAGTAAGAAGCGCACACACAACCCATGCTGCACGTGACTGTGTCTCCTCCACACCCACCTTGTCTAGGGGACAGACAAATAGTCTGCAACCCTCCTGCCTTTGCTTTAAGGTCATTTCTGACTTATCTATCTGAGACTCAACACCCCAGGCAGCTCCTGCTGAAGGTAGCTGAGCAAAACAATGACCTTTTCATGGTGAATATGATTCATACATCTCATCCTTCGTAAGGCAACACGCAGCGAATTGCGTTTGGTATCATGTAGTGTTTGCCCGTACCACTGTCATTGCATAACTCTGGGGCCGCAGAGCTATTTATTTTACTGGGGACAAAAGGACACAAACATGTAAAGGCTGAAATGTTCGCTCACGAGCCAATTGAGAGGTCATTTTGATGCCGGCAGAGAACTCACACTTTGGAATCAGCTTCGCATTTGGATACTGTTATATTTGAGGATGTAAGCATTTTTAACACATGAATCATTTTGCCAAAATATTTTTCATGAATGATTGAAAAAAATATATGGGTATTGCTGCTAATGCAGGAAGACAAAGGGACGGATGAACGCAAACAAACATGCTGCTCATGTTGGTGCCTGGTGGTATTAAGTAGCTTATTTAATGATTATGATAATAATAATAATGATAATAGGCTTTATTTGTATAGCACCTGTCACACAGGAATTGCAGCTGCAAGTGCTTTACAAGAAAGAAATCACATGCACCAAGTGGGAGATGGTCATTGTGAACAACTGTCCTCCTTGTTTAAGATTAACAAGTGAAGCTTGTTTACAGTAATGACAGTTACATGCTTGTCATCTCCCAGTAATGTAATGTAATGTAATGTAATGTTACCGTGCTTTGTACAGACAGCACAGCTCTTAGCAGCATATTTTATTGAGATTACAGGCTTTGAAGAAATATGTTACATTAATGTCATTAATCGGCATTCTTGCAAACCTCACGAAATACTGCTTTTAAGAGTGAATAGAACTCATGCATAAGAACAGCAAAGTCTTCCTCCAGAGTCATGGACCATATGCTCGTCTTGGTTATTCCTGTGTTGCAAGACACATTTAATGTTGTTTTTCTAAGATAATGCTTAGCTTTATGGCACACTCCTGTATTTGAAGGTATACTGGCCATAGTTCAGCAGCACCATCTGTAGGCCAGCAGGCAGCAGAAGTTCCTGTCACAGGTTCAAATACACAGCAGATTAACTCATCACACAGATCTATCATCAGTTATCCCCTAAAGCTTACATCGACAGTCAGTTCACGCACGCACAATTTAACACCAGCTTCGACGAACTCTCAGGCCGGTTGCACAACAAGACAACAGCCACGCTGCAGCAAAGTGCTGTGAATGTATGTTGTGTTTGTATGCAACTCTGTTACAGGCGTGAAATGCACATACACAGCCACGAAACGAGCAACTACCAGCTAAGTCATTTGTGATGTAAATACATACCAACAACCATCACAGTGCCAAATCAGTGACTCGCAGCCAATGCCTGACTGATCACAGTCACCAAGTGCTTCAGTGTGACAACCAGCCTCTGAGAGGCATCTACCACATTGCAGTGGTTCTTGTCAAAGATTAGCAGATGCACAACAGATGCACAATGCAAAGTGTTTTTTTTTGTCGACCTGACATTCGATAGTATTTTACATCAATAGGAATTAAAGCCTACTCACAGACAAACCACGGTCACACCAGTGACATTATACATCTGACTTCTTCTGCACTGTTTCTCATATGTAGTTCTCCTCAAGCTCGTTGTCACCTTATTGTACCTTCATAGAATGTAAAGTTCCTAATGTTGCTGTTGGCCACAGTCTTTGTTTTGATGTAGTAATCGTACTCTGTGATTCAAGTCGATGCTGGAGGAGTTGATGACATGTATTTCCATATGTGGAGTGCTGCTAAGGTTCATGTGCCAGTGTTTTGGCTGCACATCTAAAGAAGAGTGTAAATGTGTATGTGTGTGATGGATGAAGCAGTTGGCTGTGCGTGTGTGTGTGTGTGTGTGTGTGTGTGTGTGTGTGTGTGCAATGGCTGGCACAAGCGGCAACGTCTGGACTGTGGAGTCCCATAGAGATGATGGTAGAAGTATGTGTTTAGTCACTTAACGTAACTGCTCATTTGTGGCTCACGCTAGCACTGTCCCTGCTTGTTATCTTGAATGTGTATTTCTGCATGTGTGTGTCAGTGTGTTTGTTTGTGCGTGTGTGCAAGTGTGAGGGAGAGGCAGAGAAAGGGAGGGTAAAGCTGGAGTCAGTGTGGATAGTGTGTGAAAGTGCAGCCATGATGAAGTACAGCAGCAGAGCATGTTCACAGTGCGTGCGTCAAACGGGGCTTCTTAAAGGGGAACGACAGGCGATTTATGAATTCATGATTTTTCCCTCAGCCTCTGGAAATAATGCCTATGATGATGGTTTCTTTATGCTCTGTTTTATAATCCTCACTCTCAGTGTAGTTCATTTTCAGTAAATGTTGTGTAATGGTGTTTTCCAGTTAACATTTGACATTTTTGGACTTTTCATCAAACCCACACAAGACTCAAAATATTCAAGAGACCTTAGTTATCTCTCTATGACAGCGAAATTACAACTCCAATCTGTTGCTGAGACAATTAAAAAATATAAAATATAACATTATAATATGTAAAGGCAAATTATATAAGTAGACACTAAATGTAAAAATAGATGCAGGATGTTACCAAAGCTGTTGTGAAATCGCTTTTTTTAGTGTGTACCTGCTGTATCACACACTTACTCAGTAGTTTACTGAAACTTTAACAGGGCATGAATGCTGTTTTTAGCTCAGTAGTGTATTCTGTCTGTTTGTGGTCTAATCTGTCACATTCAGTACATAACTAGTCTACACTCTCCAAGTGCTGTACATATTTAATGAGAAAGTAACACACTGTGTGTCAGGGCTGAGCAGACAGCATCGCTCGCTTTCACCTACGAGGGAAGCTTCACGGCGAAAAGCTGCTGCTTCCTTCAGTGATGATGGTGGTCGAGTTTAGTCAGTTCACCTTGAAAATTTGTTGTTGAAGACTTGTGAGTAAGCACTCACAGAAACCTTGACTCCAGTGTTCTTTTGTTTTTCTCTCGTCTTTTGTTTCCTTTGGTTTGACGTCTGACAGACTGGTTGGGTCATTGCATGGTGTTAAAAACATGTATTGGTTGTTTCATATATATATATATATATATATATATATAGAGAGAGAGAGAGAGAGAGAGAGAGAGAGAGAACACTATTATATTGGAAATGGACCACGTTTCTACAGTTTATCATATCACTTACAAATAAGAATAAACTATGATTGTATTTTTACTCGGCTGACTTTCACAATGTGTGTGTAGTGTGTGGGTGTGTGTGTGTGTCTAAGTGTGGGTTTGTGTAGATGAGGAAGACTGATCTCGACAGGGTGAGAGAGATGAATTTAACATGCGAGGCATGATAACCGGAGATGACACCAGATCAAAATGGGAGGACTGAATAATAAAGAGAGGTCTCAAAGGCAGACAGAGCGATGTGGACACCTGCACATTTGAAGTTCTTGGATTCTTTGATTGTCCTTTCCTAATCATGTTGTGCTGATGTTATAATAACATCACATCACTACAACTGCATGGAGTCAGTAATCGAGCACTTAAGTGAAGCCTCGTCCAATGGCTGCTTGAGCCAAAAGCTACAAAGGTGAAATTTCAGTAAAACGGAAGAGCCAAGCTGATTGGTTGACGTGCAGTTTGGAGCTGAGGAGCTGAAGTTTGGCTTTTTGGGATCTTACTTGAATTTCCTGAGTCCAGCCACTGTTTGAGTTTCCATGACAGCTACTGTATGTCAGAATATGTGCTTCCTCACATGGACGCACATCTGCAAGCACTGAAGTGTGTTCTTACAGACTCACTGTGCAGAAATGGAGCACCAACATTCACAGGCACAGTGCGCTATGCAAATAATGAACCATGAAACAGAAACAAGAAGGGGATGAAGGGAGGATTATAAGTCTTTACATTTGATATTTTCATTGTGAGTGTGTGTGTGTATATTTGTGAGAGAGACGGGAGTGTGTGGGCTCGACTGAAATGAGAATACATGTTTTATTCCCTGTCAGGTCTTGCAGCATTCAGGTTGCACATTCACTATTTTGGCACATGCATACACTGGCACACTGAAAGTGAACCGAGAGAAGCCTTGATGTTTTTCTAACAAGCTCAGTCCACACGTCGCTGTCTAAACTTTGAAAAGCTTTTTCCAGATTGACTCCTTTTGGCTGACAGACACACGGCTGCTCTGCACAGGTCGTGCTGTATCGTACACGACAACTGCAGCATTTTACAAACTCGATTCAGCGACTGCGTTGGCCTTCACCTCTGTGTGGGTCGTGCAACTTTAGGGAAAAACTAAGTAATACATCGCCAAGCTTATGCAACAAATATTCAGTGTGATGTTTTCTTTTCTTTGTGGAGACGCTCACATGGTAGTGTGGGTATACTTAAGATGACCTGCACTTGAAGTGTTTTCCTTGGCAGAGTGACATCCACATCCTCACACAACTCCTTCCCACCCCCACAGTACACACACACACACACACACACAAACTGTGCACACACACACTACGCACAAAGACACATTTCTATACTGTACAGACAAACACATGGGCCCAGATACGCAGAGCGATAAAGAACAGATGTGCAGTACATTGTGTTTTATTTTGTGACTCAGTTGCTGTATTTCAGTTGAATGCATTCAAGTAGAAACATGATATTTCATCACTGTTGTTCCTGTTTTATAGTTGAATTTCGTCAGTAGTTTTGTATTAAACACATCTGAACAAGAAAATCAATTTACACACACACACGTTCCTGAGGAGAAATAGCAGGAAATTATCAAAATAAACTGTGATAAAATGTGAAATTACTGCACGTAGGATCAGCTGGTGATGCAGCAGGCCTGATTCAAAGATGCACAAGATGAACACAGACCCCATACGTAACACACTCGAACAGGCATGCCTGTATAGACCGCACACTCAGGCACACTTATTTACTGTGCAAACCTGCAGGAGTAGGCGATGAAGAAGCACTAAATGCTGGCTGCCCTCACCCCCCCTGGCTTGGCTGGATGGCACTGACTGATCCATACAGACAGGGGAAGGGATGGAAAGAGCGTTAGTGAAAGATGGAGAGAGCATGGGGGAGGGAGATGGAGCAGGAGAGTGGTGTGGGAAGTCCTACACAATATATGTCCGCTCATTATGTGCAGAATCAGATGCAAAATGATATTTTATCGTTTCAGTGGCACTTAGAAGATATCTGCTCTTAAACTGTCCCATGGCTGATACCTGAGCTTTGGCTGGTTTACAGTCATGTGTTGGCTGCTGTGTCGTCTCACTGCGCTGCGTATGTATCGTATTTGTACTCTCTGCTGCACCATATATGGCTTGCACTGACATTGGTATTATTGCTTGTAGTCTGTTGTGTTCTGCTTGTAAGCGCTCCGGTCGCACACAGATATCAAACATGGTTGATGTCACTGTGACTCATGTGACTGTGGGCTCGCCACCACACGCTCAGATGTGGCTTTTCATACACGCACATGTAGTAACACTCAGGTGGTCACGTGATCACACAGACAATTACCATGTTTTTGGTAGAGAATTCATAATATATTAGAGCTGCAACAATACGTCTGTTCATCAATTCGCTTGAGAAATTTATTAGCATTCATTTTGAGTCATTTGTGAGAAAGAATGCAGAAATTCTCTTTATGTCATGGTTTCTGGCCAGTATTTGCCATCTTGACCTGATTTCCCTCCAAACTAGAGAAAGAAACTAGGTCAAGGTTGCTTTAACAAGCAAGTAAAAAGAAGAAGAAGAAGAAAAAAAAAAAAAAAACTCCTGCAGTAATTAATTTCCATTTCGTTAACAGTCATTCTGTCTTTTCCATTTTACTGTCATGCCAGTGAAGGAATATGCAGACGTTTTATGGCCGAAGTATTCATGCCTTCTTAACATAAAGCATTAAGATTTACAGACCTTCAGGCTGGTTGACTGCCCTGCCTGGTTGATTGTACATTTAATTTATTGATATCTATGAGACCTTTGCAGTGGCTCCAAGTCCCTTGGGGGAGGCAATATGGAGTGACACAAAAATGAATGAATGACAAATGATCCATTTTTTTATAAGTTGCCTCACCTTTTGTTGTTAATGAAAAGTTTTGAAACAGTCCTACATGTTCAATATTATCATATGTTCTGTTTTTGACGCCTTTAAATGAACTCAAGCTTGACTCTTGACTCTGTTGTCTCTTTAATGTGATATTCTATTCATACTTTATGGTTGTCTCTTTTTTTTGCATCTCATAGTAAAAGAACAGTTTGACATTTTGGAAAATGGCACTCATATGCTTGTATACTAAACTTGAAGCTAACGCCGCAGCCATTTACCTTAGCTTAGCACAAAAACTGGAATCACTGTCCATAAAATGAAAAAAATCCTACTACCAGCACATCCAAAGCTCTAAATCTTGATTAATTCATACAGAAATGTAAAAATGTGAAAATGATAGATACATAATCTATAACATATAATTTAATGTGGTAATTAGTGATGATCAGAGCCGTTATTACCTCTGGGCAGAGCCAGGCTAGTTGTTTCCTCTGCTTCCATTCTTTATGCTAAGCTAAGCTAATGGTCTTCAGGCTACAAGCGTATTCTCCAAAATGCCACTCTATTCCTTTAAATTGTGCATTCTATAACTGTTTGTCTCACTTCAGGTGGCTGCAATTTAAAACAGTCTTTATTTAGATAATAAAAGATAATGCATGAACAATGGGGCTGTAATTGCAAGACAAGCTGCGTTATTGTATTTTTATGACTCCATTTCCACTCTTTATTAGTATGCATGAATTTTAATTGGTGATTTTGTGTGTGTAGTCTGGAGGAAGACACACTGATCCTCATGTGAATTGCACGCAGGACCATCTGAATTCTTAATAGGTTTACATCGCCGCTGTCCGCACGGCTCGGTCATATGGCGAATTATGTTGGAGAGTGCACGGTTCAGCGAGTTAGCATCCTTTGTCATATGGTGATCTGAGCTCTGTGAGTGTGTGAGATGAGCTGAGTCGTGCCTGTAGACATGAGCACTCACACTGTGGCAGAGGAGGGCCTGCATGGCTGTGGGGGTTGAGGGGGAACATGTATTATGCCGTGTGGTATTGTGCTTTTATGTTTATCATGTGCAGTTAGCGTGCTTTTTAGCGTATAAACATGCTACCATGTTGTGATGTATACTTAAGAGAGTAGCAGCAAGTGAAGTGAACATATTAATTGTTGATAATATGCCTATACTGTATGAGAAAAGGAAACATACTACAGTAAGTCTCTTTACAGCACAAATAAACTGAGATGAGTCAGAGATATTTATGGTCATCCCTAAAGGCCTCTTTCCTCACTCTCTTTTTTCTCTTTCTCTCTCCCTCTTTCTATTTCTGCTCGCTCTTTAATATGCTGATGATTGAATAAATTGCTGGTTAATTGAGAGGGAATGGTTATCATTTGCTATTATATTTAACATGCTTTCACGAACCAGGAAGTGGTAATTTGCATAAATTTGCAGTGCCGTGGAGAGCTAATAACTGTTCTGACAACGTATTACTTGCTGGTTTCAGTAGCTTTACAATTATTACACAATTACTGCTGTGAACCACACATGAGAAAGTATTATATTTTTATTCTAAATTCACATGAAAATGTCTCCAAGTCGCGGTACATGACGTTTGCAGACATATAAGCAAAGATGCTGTATGATTTTTGTTTACTTGTACTTGTTAACCACTTAACTGAAGCCTCATTTTACTGCAGTGGCACTTCACTATTGGTCGCTTGGCCTGTTAAAGTCTCTAAAAATGTTCTCTTGTCATCACTTTCCTTCCATCCTCGCATGCATCGCTCTGTTCTCTCTGCTCCCTGTGGCCTGAGCTTGCTCTGTCAGGGAGGCAGCAGCCGTAAGCTTAACTCAACCTTTTACTTCAGTAACAAAGAGGCCCATGTCTCTTATTGTGGGCTAAGTGCTTCTCACAATCTGCAGTAAACTGTTGGGAAAACGAGCCCCGCAGCCCACAGTGCTCTTGCATTTATGGTGTCTGCAGAGAACACAGAGCAGGGGATTAAGGACTCCCTCAGGCGGAGGAGGTTATTATATATATAATAATATATATGTGTGTGTGTGTGGCTTTTAGCTTTTGTCTGTATTGTGTATTATAAGAACCTAATGGGCATCCTGTGTGAAAAGTTAAATGACTGTTATATTGACAGACAGATAGTATGAGTACCAGCCGGAGAGCAGAGTTTACGTTGACCTGCCTCATGCATAAAGGATGAAGAGGGCCTCGCTCTGGTTTCATATCTCCAGAGAGGTCCCAGGACTGTCCTGAACAGCTGAGTCACCCTGTGGTGCGTCCACCTCCGGCACCTCACACATTTCACTGCACTAACATGCACATGCCACCTTTATCGAGCTATGTGTGCCTCTGTGGTCCGCTTTGCTCGCAATCGACCTCAACCTCGATGTTCCTGTGTTCTGCCTGTCTTTGAAACAACCGCAGGAAGGCTCAATGCTGAGTTACATCACTGGGTCTAATCTGTACATGCCCTCTAAAAACAGTCATTTTATTCAAAGTGTCCCTTTTTAACCTCCCTCAGATGCATGCAGCTCTCGGACTGGTTGTTCAGCCTCATTGTTTTAACATTTTTAGTACCATCTTCTCCTTGTTTGTGCCTTTCCATATTGACTTTAGCTGAGTTGCTAAAGATTTATGGTCTGTGCCTGTGCAAAGCCAAGCAACGTTATACCTTAACCTCACATATTATCAATTAATATTGCAAGCAAATGACAAAAGGTTTTGCTTTCATCTTCTTGGATTACGAGTGCAAACTACTGAAGAAGGAGGTTCATGCATATCAGTGGTCAGCTGTCCAGTCTTTTTATGTTCTTGCCTGGTTGGTTTGGGTCGTCATAAATCATAAAGTCAAACAGCTTCTGGTCTCTTCAGCCTTAATTTGAAGTTACATGATACTAAATGAAAACACTGATGTTCTTACTTTTCTTACCTCAAAACTCCAAACGTTCTTGTGCACCTAGTCAAGGTTTCTCATCTTGTCATGGTTTTCATCATGTTCTGTGAATATGTGCTGAGACAAGTGTTGTGAAAGTGTGAGACCAGATCAGATCAGAATGAGGTCAAGGTGAGACGTTGCTGCTCTGGTTAAGCAATGTTGTTCTGTTCTTCAGAGAGACGCAGTACAACCGAATGAGTGTTTTTACCTTTTGAACTGACTGGACTTTCAAATGTTAAAGAAAATCAACATGCAACACTGGTAAACTAGATCATATACAGTCATCCTCTTATTCTTAGGCTCAACAAGCTTGAATAGCACATTCAGAAACATCACATTTGTTCATGGTTTCTTCACTGCAGCCATCTCTCACATTTTAACTTGGTTTTTGTTTATTGATCACATTCTGACATTAGTTATGAAAAGAAAACATCATATTTTGTCATGGATAGGAGAAATAGGTAAAGCTTTGGCTTACGGCCTGCTAACAGTCGTGGGGAGTAAAATAAAGTTACCTAATAGGGTCCTGGATTTATTCGTCGTCCTTGTTGTTTCCACAAAAAGTTTGTCTTTGTCTTTACTCCATTGGAAACATTCCTCAGTGTTACAGAGCTGGATTGAAATGTTCGCATCATTCATTTATCCGTTTGTAACTGTGTGTGTGTGTCCGCCCAACACACTGTATTAATGCCATGCTCATCCTTTTTTACAGTAACGTTATGTTAATGTACATATATTCACCATTAGTTTCTTGTTAACATGTGTATTAGCAGCATATTGGCTCTTTATTAGTCATTATATAAAGAAATAATTAATGCCTTATTCTGAGGGTTATTAAGGGTTAGGTTTAGGTTATAGAGATCGTAAATACAAAAACTTCCTTACTTACTATCAGTAGGCTGTAATGAGGAGGGTATTGAGGGAGAACTCTTAGTTAATGGACTAGTAGCTGTAGAGTATTGTCGTGCTGAATAGGCATTGATAAGTAATTTATAGTGCATAGTAAAGAGCCTATATGCTACTAATATGCATGCTAATGAGCAGCTAGTTAATGTGGAATATGTGAACCTATGAAGCGTTACTGATAATCCATCAGAATTACTTCCTATTGAAGATCTATTGTTGTGTTTTTCTCTGTGTGTCTGCAGGAAACAGTTGAGTATGCCTTCCTCATCATTTTCACAATTGAGACCTTCCTGAAGATTATCGCTTATGGTTTGGTGATGCACCAGAACGCGTACGTGCGAAACGGTTGGAACATGCTGGATTTTGTCATTGTCGTCATTGGGTGAGTCCTGTGGTTCAGTTATTTCAATTGATTTATTTGACTTAAACATAGTGTATGATGCATTTGATTAGACCTGCTCTAGTGGGCATCTCGTCAGCTGATCCAAACAGACCGCGTCATGAGGTTTTGTTATTTCAGTTTGGGGTCTGGATTTGCACTTTGATCTCAGTTTGACAGTTGCAGTTTACAGTGTTTCTGAGAGAGGCTGTCAGTGTTAAAGTTAAAGTTGCTTAAGCCTCTGCTCCAAGCGGCCAAGTGCTAATCGAGACCCTCATACACCCACAATATATGACCCAGAAAAGACACAGAGAATAAATCAGAGCTTTACCACCACTGGAGTGAGTCACCATCTCTCCATACTTCATCTCTTCTCCAACACTCCCTCCCATATTTCCCTCTCCTCTCCTCTCAGTGTCTTGTCTTTTGCTCACACTCTCTCATCCTGCTCTGCTTTGTCTCCGCAGCTCGTTCTTATGCTTCTCCCTTCCATTTTGATCTCTCAAATGGTTGTACTTCATGCTTTACACTTCCCCACCTCACTCTGCCCTCATTCCTATCTCCTGCACACTCTCCTCGCGTTATCTTCATCCTTATCGCAGCTCCTCTTTTCTTCCTTCCTCTCTCTCTCCTCCCTCTTTCTCTCCTCTAACACACACAGTCCAGTGGGTAGCTGGGTCAGATCTCTGTCTGTATGCAGCATGCAGGGTTGATCTGCCATGCAGTCAAATGCAAAGACGGCTGCTCCTGCTATGAAGAGTGACTGTTGCTGCTAAATCACTGAACTGCCACACTAAAATAATACTGCCAGCCTCTGATGTCAAAATATAGCTGCGTCAATATTGATCTGCGAGGGCTATATAGTAAATTTTCGTTGAAGGTGAAAGTTCAGTTCACTTCAATATGTTCAATATGTCTCGTATGTATAGACGTCATGATTTAATAGAGGTTACAAAAAGGTTATGGTCGCAAAAAAATTCAGCTGTTCTCTGTTGAGGGCTGGAATGTATTTTTTCATTCCGTCAAGTGTTGAAATGCAAGAAAAATATCTAAGGTTCAGAAGGTACAATGTTACAGTAAAAAGCCTCTTTTCTTTTATCTGATGAAGTCAAAAAAGTCAAAAACAAGCGGGGGGAAATGTATTAAAAAGATCATTGTTATTAGAAGGACGTGGGTGTCAGAAATGTAAATTAGCTTTGCAACAAAGAAAAAGGTAACAGTAAGGTCATGGAAAAGAACATTTGGTGAATTTCAGACACAATTCTGAGGGTAGTTAGAGGTGAATAATTATGACATAGGGGACTTTTGCCAGTGTTTAAAGCTCTTAAACTGCAAATAATGTATTCTTAAAGCTGCACTGATAAATATTTTTGAATTAACAGTGGGTTAAATGGGCATGTGTAAAATGAAAGGGTACATTTGTTTTGAATTATCACCCCCATCAGCAGTCCCCCTCAGCTTTAGGGGGTGTTTTAGTGTCCTTCAGCTCATTGTTTTAGCTCACAGACAAAGTTGGAGCATTTAGCAGCTGAGGTGCCAGTTATTTCCCTCAGGGAGTCGGTGGAGACCAAAACAGAGCCATAAAGATAGTGATTTACATTCAGCAGGTAGCCAGAGACACGAGTACAAATGAATGCAAATGTTGCCTTGTGGCTGCTGGATATGTAAATATGTTTCTTAGCAGGTTCACCTCAACAAATGCATGAACATTTTGGAATATATGTTGCACAGTTTTATATATTTTGAGTTGGAAGAGTTTCAGGCGTCTGCTAATTAATTTTTATACGGCACATCACGTCCACATTTCTGAAACACAGCAGCATGGTTTGAAGAATGACTGTAAAGAACATGTGATTTGTAGTAAATGAGCTCAAACAGTTAAAACCAGTTGTGCGATTCCTTCGAGGAGGAGACACATCGAGTTTATCCAGCTTGACTGGTGAAAAACTGCTTTCATGAAGGTGGTTCTCCTCAGGTTTTTTCAGTAAAAAGCTTTCGATATGGGAAAGATGGTTTTCTTTTGAACACGACTGGATGAGTAATGAAACCCCAGTGGCAGGCGGTCAGTCTTACAGCTGTGACTCAGTATAACATAAGTCTGAGCAGACTGCGCTTATCGGCCCTCAGAGCTCCTTCCAGCCCCTAACGGCAGCTTCATTCACTGGTTTTGGTCCACAGCTTTGATGTGATGTGTCGACATGATTTCCCCTCATGGCTAGGTGAGGAATGTCTGACTGACTGTAATGGAGTGTCCTCTCTCATGGTGAAACATTCGTTCACTGCTGATTTCACTTTGGGATTACAGTAGGAAACACTTCTTGTGTTGCATTCATCTGCTGTATACATATGGACGGTTTGCATAGTTGTAACTGGGCATTGAGGCAGAGGGATGAGGTGACTCTCAGCTTTGCCTCTGGCTTTATATTGAAAAGTAATAACCAGTCTGCAGTGACCAGCTTATAAACCATCTATTAACATTAATGGTGCATTGTGTTCAATATACAGTGCGTGTAGACTTATTATTCTAACTGTACCCTGGTGATGTCAGTATGGTTTGTGGGTGGCTGTAAAGTAAACTGATGACACATATTATGTTATAGTTTCACAGTTAAATTGTACTTTGAGGCAGAATAGAAGCACTCTCAGCTCAAAAAGAGTTATAAATGCCACATACGATAAATCTGACCATAAATGATAGATTTTGACTTTTAAGGCCATTTTTGAAGTGATTGAGTTATTGTTTGAATAAAGTGGTCAGTATCATGACTTACTAACACATATGGAGCGTGCAGGCTCAACGTGATGGACTCTTTATAACCTAACGCTGCCAACTACCAGAATGATGATGATCTTCGTTGTTTCTGACAGACTCTTCAGTGTTGTCTTGGAGCTTTTGACCAAAGAGGAGAAGGTAGAAGGCGACGGAGAAAGTAGCCATCCGTCAATGCACGGGCATGGGGGTAAGCCAGGTGGATTTGATGTTAAAGCCCTTCGAGCCTTCCGTGTGCTGCGACCCCTGCGGCTGGTCTCAGGAGTACCCAGTAAGTAGCGCCAACTGCTGAGCTCCACATACCAACACCCATGCTAGCCCATGCTAACCCATGCTAACCCAGCACACCCTGGTACATTCGATTTAACACTTACTTTCTGCATATGTTGTATAACGGTCTCAGCCCTTATTAGTCCCAGTGAATAATATGTTGGAGGGTTACACATGACGAGTCCAGATGGTCTGTGTGCCGTCCCTGAGGACTGTTTTTCAAAAACATCTATGCAACATCTACATCAGTGCCCTGGAGACATGAGCTCTGGGTGCGATAAAAGCAAACATACTCAGAGTAAACACTTCTGGCACATTTATGAACTATATGCGGTTCTGGATGTACTGAAATATGAGTCTGGCATCAGCAGGCTACTTTACACACATCTGTGTTTAATTAAGAAATTTATAGTGAATTATATTTTGTCATCAGTCTGTCATTATGTGAGCCATCATGACTTATATACTGTATGTCCAACAGATGTAAAATAATCATGATTACTCATTAACTGAGTGTGGGTGTTGCCCACTTACCTGCATCTTTAACTATATTTGGACAGTCAGGATCGTGCAGGGATAACCACTCGACTGGACACAGGAGTTAATGTTTGTTGTAAGAACAGGGTTAGAGACTGGTAGCAGCTGACGTTTGCAGCTGTATTTTCTCACCGGGCATTCACACGCACACCTTTACAACCAAGTGTCATATAATGTGTTTATTTTCCTCCTTGCTTAGGTTTACAGGTGGTGTTGAACTCCATCATTAAAGCCATGGTCCCTCTCCTTCACATTGCCCTCCTGGTCTTGTTTGTCATCATCATCTATGCTATTATCGGCCTGGAGCTTTTCATCGGTAAAATGCACGCAACCTGCTATATTCCTGGCACAGGTAACGTCCTCTTCATTTCCTGCTTTACATATAATACCAAGTCAGCTATTTTCACTACTGTAACAAGCACTTTTTTAGTGTACAAAGTAGCCTGATTTTAAAACTGCTGTACTTTATTATTATTAGTAGTAGTAGTAGTACCATTAGTACAGGTTAACAGGATTGTATTTAAATCTCTTTGTCTCAAATGGGGAATAAAATAGGATCTGTGTATTTCCAGTCAACAATTTAGACATAAGAAAGATGATGACTGTTTATTTGATGGCAAGTCTCATCAAATTACCTGGTGGCTACTGGCCAGGTTGCTCTCTCGGGGGCTGCTTAAAAAAATAATAAATATCAGTGTTTGTTGTTCCCCTTCCCCCCTCATACATGGCACTGCTCTGCATGTTTATCAGAGTAACAGCAACTGAGAATGTTTTCAGGAGGAACAGCAGCTTTCTCCTCGTACATGAGAATGGAGGCAGTCACGATTCACGAAACTGTTTGTCCTCCAGGTCAACCTTTCTTTCCTTCAGCTTCAGACAGTGTAAGGTGCTAGCTAGTGTTCATGCTGACAGGTTCCACAGTTAAACGTAGCATAAATGCTAAATGTGAAACAAAATGCCATTTTTATCAACTGATTTCGTAGTATTTGATAGAAAACCAATCCCTACTCTAAAATCAAAATGGGAGAAAGTAAAGAAAGTCATTTGCAGGCCAGATATAAGGTGACTGGGGCCTGATGAAGCTGCTGAGGATCTAGTTTTAGAATCCTTTCAAATCATGTATTACTTCAAATTCAGTCATTTTTAGCACATTTTGATGATCACAAACAGTTTTTTTCCCTCTCTCTGTGTAGATGGGATAGCAGAGGAGGAACCAGCTCCATGTGCGATCTCAGGGCACGGGCGCCAATGCCCCATCAACGGCAGCGAGTGCAGGGAAGGCTGGCAAGGTCCCAACGGTGGCATCACCAACTTTGACAACTTCCTGTTTGCCATGCTGACAGTGTTTCAGTGCATCACCATGGAGGGCTGGACAGACGTGCTGTACTGGGTGAGCACTCTCGCTCTGCCCTCCCAGTTTGGTCTCCTGGGACCGTCACACGCCTTCAGCTTAGATGTCTCCTCAGATCAGACGCACAGCTATAATGTGACTGACGTTTGGATGATGAAGCTGCTGATAATTTCCTCGAGCAGCTCTTATCACTCTGATATGATTGATTGACTAAATGATTGAATGTATTCAACAACTCACAATAACAACACGATGCAGTCTTGGCATTTTAGTATTCCTACAAGATCTCTGTTTTTCTTTTTGTCTAACTTTTGTGCTGCTCTTCTTTTCTGACAGTTTCTGCCTTTAATAGTTTCTTTCGCTCTTTTCTTCCTCTCTTCCCACTCCTCCCCTTCCTCTGTGGTGATGCTTGTTCCTCCAGATGAACGATGCTATGGGCTTTGAGCTTCCATGGGTGTACTTTGTCAGTCTTGTGATCTTCGGCTCCTTTTTCGTGCTTAACCTGGTTTTGGGTGTGTTGAGCGGGTAAGCACCCTCCTCTCTTTGCAGACAGAGACCTCCTGCTTGGTTTCAGGCCGGAGGTTCTCTGTTTTTGTATGTGTTTCTGCCCGTTAACCGGCTGTTTTTGGCTCCTGTAGGTCAACGACGCCATCGGATGGGAAACGCCTTGGATTTATTTTGTTAGCCTGATCATACTGGGCTCCTTTTTCGTGTTAAACCTTGTGTTGGGTGTGCTAAGTGGGTAAGAGGCAACTTGTGCGGTGGTTTTGGTCTGCAGTGTGCAAAGCTTGTATGCAGTGACGTGTGGAATTACTGCAATTACTATGTTTTCGAAGTAGTGTTTAAATGAGTATATTCACTGCAGATTGCTGGGATGTAAGCCACTTAAAAGCACAGATCCTGACAATCTTTATACAAAAATATTGAGACATTAAACCCACAATTGGCTGTTCTGCGTTCGAGATAAATGTATATTCTCTCTCAGGTGTTCTCTGACCTCTGTTGGCGTCAAACTGTCACGTCCTTTCCACGGCAACTGCAAAGTGAGCGTTTCCTCTACCACCCCATCCTCAACCCACCCAACCTCCTGAGAGAGAAATTAATCTTATTCCTCGCCCTTCACTCCCTCTGCGCTCCTAAGCTCTCTCAAACCCCACTTTGCTTTCCCAGCTCTGTGGAGTGGGGGTGGGGTATTACACCAGAATTAACTCTGGATGGTTGACCAGCAAGCAAAGCCTGGTTTTAAGAAAAAAGCCAACAAGGTTAACCCAATCATCAACTCACACGGTCTTGCAGTCCTGTCGGCTCCTTTAAATCGACATATTTTATTATCTGCATTGACTTTCTAAATGCAGCTTTACAAATTGCCCTCTCACCATCAAGTGTCTTTGTTTTTGTGCTGTAACCTTTTCCTTATCACAGATAAAACACATTTTTTTCTCAGTAATGACCATATCCCACCGTGCACTGAATATATTTACCTCCTGTCTCTTGAATACGTATTGTACTTTCCACAGTCGTTCTTGTATATGATCTATGAATTTAGACGCTGCGCAAATGTTGCATGTCTCTTGAAACCATCTGTCTACCTAAATTGCCTTTTGTGTATGATTAAGATGCTCGCCTGAAGGATGAGCTACTGTACTGTCGGCTCTAAATATAGCGCTGTTGTCTTTCAGAGGTGTACATCTCCCTCCAGTGGCTAGGGTTCACAAAAACACGAGGCACTGAGAGGCTGTGATTGAAGCATGTGAATATGTAGGACGCAATGACAAAGAGGATACACAGGAAATACACACACAGGATGTTTTTATTCAGGCTCGTGACAGATGTCCTATTGTGTGAGGTTATTTTGTATTATTTCCATTTCGTGTGAAAAAATCTGTTCGTTGTATGCTGTGAGCGTAAGTTTCTCTTTCTGTGTGTTTTTGGTCATTTATGCCCTCCTTTATATTTCAATGTGTTTGTGTGTTTTCTCCTCGTGTGTTTCTGCAAACCCAGAGAGTTCTCCAAGGAGCGAGAGAAGGCCAAAGCTCGCGGGGACTTCCAGAAGCTGCGTGAGAAGCAGCAGCTGGAGGAGGATCTGAAGGGTTACTTGGACTGGATCACTCAGGCTGAAGACATCGACCCCGACAATGAGGATGAGGCCGATGAGGAGAGCAAGCGCAACCGTAAGCACCGTCTCCCACTCCCACCGCCGTGCAGTTAAGAGTAGTGCTGCGCTGGCATCACATGCACCCTTTGATACAGCAAAATGATCGAATCTGTGCCTGCCACATTAAGAAAAGTATCCAGCAGTGAGCACTATTGTTGGCTTGAGGGGGTTGTGATTTCTGCAACTATAATTAGGCCTGTGTTTATATAATCAAGATATGAAAGAGGTTGAACTCCAAAAATCTATAATGTGTCATAGTGGGAGTTTTTAAAAAAAGAGAACACAGCGGATTAGCTACAAGATCTTTTCTCTCTGGAGGAGAGAAATATTTATCCCATAGCACTGTTTAAAACAGAATGGGTGCTTTTCCTTGCATTTATGTGTTCATTTGGGGGTAAAGAGCTCTATTTTTCTTATTGTCCCACATAACTCGTCAATCATGAGACATATCTGGCACAGATACAGAGGCGATTAATAAAGAAAAACGAGCCAACAATCTAAAACATCAAAATTTCCCGACAATTTTGCATCAACTTTTAACAATAAGGCAGCACGAAGAGGAGAGGTCAGCCTTCTAAGCCAACAGTAGGATCAGTAGTCCATAAAGCAATTTGTGCAAATCTTCTGTGGGTCTGATTGAGATTTCTGGAAAACATTGGAAATCACTAACTGAAGCAGAAGTAGACGAAGCAGGTTGATCAAACGTGGCCATGAAGTAAAGGTCAGTTACGCGACAGTAATTGCAAAATTACTCAGGATGTATTGAACATGGTAGATTGACAGTTTAATAGCGATTGATGGTGGAATTTTCCCATAATGATGCAAAAATATTGACAATATTTGTGTTGCAGTCAATGAGACGTTCTTGTTCATACGCAGATGTAATGCACACATGAACCCTTAGGTACATACCTACATGCAGACATATTAACTCAGAGGTAAGAGATCAATGTGAACACATGAAAGGGGTTTTGACGCAGAGCTGTACACACAGTTTTTATCTTCACGCCCAATGTATGTCACTGATGGAAGTGGAGCATGCTGTGAGCACCACAAGAATTTCTCAGAGAAGAGTAAAAGGTAAAAAAAAAAAAAAACAAAACATATATTACTTGAGCAGTAGAAAAACTCATAATCCAAATCCTCTTTATATAAGCAGCACTCACGACACAGAACAGAGAAACTGCGGCTGCTTCGCCTAATAGTCTGAGTGTAGGATCTCTGGTCTGCTCATTACGATCTCCCCTCATGTTTAATGTACTCTGTCCATTTACTTTTGTCTCTCCCACCTGTCTTTTCCTTTGTGTATAAAGACGTTTAGTCCAGTTGTCATTACAGCAAACATTTAGTGAGAGGCTCGTAGTTAAAGCTGTGGAGGTGCTGTGTTACGACGAAGCAGGTCCATACTGCTTTTCTTCGACATCCATGCTGGCTTTTGGTGTCTGTCTACGATACATGAGCCCCTACCAACATGTTAACATGCAAATACGTCAATTTGCACCGTAACATGTTAGTACAGGGCCTCGTCACCTGCAGGCGCTTCCAGTGACTAACAGCTCTCTGTGTTGTTCTTCTGCCCTCCTCAGTGTCTGCAGCCCCTGTGGCTCCTGCTGCTCTTGTCATTGTTGGATATTGATATTTTTGAATACTGTTGTTGTCCTGTGGTGCTTGTCTGCTCTGACCCATTTTGATAGCAGCCCATTCTCGCCCCCCCCCCCGCCCCTCCCCATGTCCCTCTGCTGTGCTGTTGTGTCTGAATGCATGTACTTGCATGCATTACACATGAAGGGGTGACTCTGGCTGACCTTACTGAGAAGAAGAAAGGAAGGTTTGGGTGGTTCAGCCAGTCGTCCGACACTCATGGTAAATCCTGTGGTTTTCCCTCCAGTGTTTTCTAGCTCTTACGTGTGTGTGTGTGTGTGTGTGTGTGTGTGTGTGTGTGTGTGTGTGTGTGTGTGTGTGTGTGTGTGTGTGTGTGTGTGTGTCAGTGACTGTGAGTGTTTGATGCTCAAATTAAGAGTTAGCTGTATTGTTTCTACAAACGTTGTCAAGAACTTACCCCAGTGAGCTCATAGTGCAACAGGACCAGAGAACATGTTAAAATACATGAAGTACTATGAGTATAAAACATATGCCATAGATAAAAAACATACCTTACAGAGTGAAAGTGAAAGGAAACGTCAAATAACCTAAACACAAATAAGAAAAATGCTCTAAATCATTGCAACATGTACGTCAAAGTGCCAGAGGATTCTCATTGTTGTTTTTAATCAACATGCTGCAGCCTTGCATTCCTTCTTGTGAGCAAAAAACACACAAACACGCAAATGAATGGATCAATTTGAAGAATGAAGAGTGAAGAATCATTGGTCTTTTCTTCACAAAATATGTTATTGGTGCATAGATTGACTTAAAACCAGGAAATTGATCAAAAAGGTGAGCAGCAGTGGCCTCGAAATTCCAGTTGAGTGAGTCTGTGTGTGTGTGTGCGTGCGTCTCTGTGCATTAATGTGTGCAGCCTAATGTAATACCTCATCACTTTGTGCTTTACTATTGTGTTTAACCCGTCTTGTTTGAGCCTCACAGCCTTTTTCAGTTCTTGTATTCTCTTTTTTTCCCCCGTTTTGTTCTTTTTCTGCAGTCTACTGGCTCCTACTAAAAAAGCCTATAATTTGCCCATTATAAGAGTCTGATACGGAACAGAAATACAGCTGCATTTGATAGCAGGCACGCCTCGCTTCCTTCCCATGTCCCATTTCAAAAGCAGGGGCTCAGTATGAATATAGGAAACAGGGCTAAACCCAGATCACTACTCCAGCAGTCAGCACTATTTTCAGAGCTGTCCGACCACTCAGGAATCAAAGCCAACACGTCTTCGTAAGCTAAGCAGCAGCGCACACCGCGCTCCTTCATAGCAGTTAAAGCACTGAGACATTTCACACAGTTAATCATCATCTGTCTGCGCGCACAGTCGTTCCAAAGCGCTGCCAGTACTCTGAGTGTAGCATTTCAGAGACAGCTTTAAGAGCTCTGTCCTCCTCGGCCTGCTCCCTTCTTCCCCCTGCTCCTCATTGTCTGCATCAGTCAGCCCTCGTAGAGCAGCTGTCCACTCGCCTGTCCCGTGTCAGCTCCCTTTCAGCACTTGGTAAACGATACTAATGATGACAGTGATGCAGAGCCACAGCGCTTAGCTCCTTCCTTTCTGTGAGGTCGAAAGTTTTGTAGCTGCATTGGGACTTTGGAGGAGAAAAAGACAACAGTTTTCTTTTTTTAAAAATCATAACACAATAGTTGTGATAGTGTATGAGTGTAATCCTTTTAAACCTTCACCTTTTGGGTATCTTCTTTTCTTGTTTTGAAGAAATGCCTGTCAGAATTGCTCTGATGTGATGCAGGGGGTCTCCAGTTTATTTATTTTCACACTTCTTCCCCCCTTCACTGGGATACACTGCGCTGTGTTTCACCTGAAGAAACTTGTGCCACTGCAAAGTGCACGTGATCATTATTGTCTTTTGGTAAATGTCTGCTCTATTTGCCGCTGCAGCGAGCGTTCCAGCCAGCGAAACAGAATCCGTGAACACGGAGAATCAGAACGGGGAGGATGAAAAGACGCCGTGCTGTGGACCTCTGTGGTGAGAACGTACAGCACTTTGCACGACAATTATTATGTTATTACTTGAAATTTCAGTACATCAGATTGCTGTCCCTTCTGGTGTGACCGTCGCTGCAGAGTTCAGTCTGTCAGTCTCTCACATCGTCGGCTCTCAGCACAAACAGCCGTCGCCACATTTCATCCTCTGAGTCTTACTTTCTTATCTGGTTTGTAGTAAAAGACAAACGGTCAAACGGTTAAAGCAGCTCACATGTTTCTATTGTCTTCCTACCCTGCAATGCTGCTGCTTCTACAGTTGGACACTTCTGATTTTGTCATCATTAACCCCACTAACCAGTCAATGCTCCTTACACATCTCAGCTACAACCTGCATTTTGTAAACTTTGGCTACTTCTTCTTTCTTTCAGTCAAAAAATTTCAAAGTCAAAGTTCAGGTCAGTATATTTGTGGGTCTGTGTCTCTGCATGGTGCATATAGCTTATTCCTATAGGGTTCGTACCTGCATCAGATTATACAGATTTTTATTTGTAAGTGCTTGGCTTTCTTTTTTTTTTTTTTTTTTTGGCTGCATTTTAATGAGACTGTTCCAGGGATGATAAATCAACAGCTTTTATAAAGTCAGCATGTACCGTAAGATATTTTTGGAGAATAGTCTTACGCAGTATTTTTTAGCTCATTTACTGTACTGTGTGACTTGCAAAAATGTATTGATGCAGTTCCCTTGTGGCCGTTCTCGCTCACTCCTCTGCATCCTTATTATTCATGGAAGCCGTAGTGATTCTCTTAAAGAAACACTCAGGAGATGTATGTATTCTATTGTTTAGACACTATAATCTATGTGATCCAATGCTGTGTTCTTCTGCATCGTTTTATAGGCAAAGTGAGTGACACTAGCGTTACTATTCGCACTGACGTTGCACTCTCCTCCTGCAGTCGGCGCTGGCGCCGCTGGAACAGGTTCTGCCGCAGGAAGTGCCGGCTGGCTGTCAAATCGGTGCCTTTCTATTGGCTGGTCATCATCCTGGTGTTCCTCAACACTCTCACCATATCATCAGAGCACTACAACCAGCCTCTGTGGCTGACACAAGTGCAGGGTACGAACGGCACTACAGCACACATCAAAGTCTTTAAAAAAAAACAAACACATTTTGATTAATTGCTTCATTTGTCTCTTTCATTAGTGAACAGATTTCAATGAATTTAGGTGTCAGTTTCAACCATGAGCCAAGGAGAAACAAAACTTTAAAGGATTTCTTAATATTGCATGTCATGATGATGGATTCTTTGAGCATTTCCACTGTTTTCTCATGAATACTGATAAAAATGTATTATGTATATCGTCTGTGTAAGAGGAGCAATGCTACATTGTAGAAATGCTCTGTTACAAGAAAAGTTCTGCATTCAATATCGTACTTAAGTAAAAGTATAAAAGTATTAGCATCAAAATATGCTTAATATAACAACTTTTTCAGAAGTCAGAAGTCTCCTAAGTCAATTTCAGAAACATATATCTTTTACTATTAGATGATAGTCACTGATGCATTAGTGCTCACATTAGTTTGATGTAAAGCTTGTTATAAAGCAATAATAATGTATCATAATCTTTAAGTTGGTTTATATTTTGTATTAATATTAACAATGTTAACCTCCAAGTAGAGTAAAACTATAAAGTAGCATAAAGCACCTCATATTGTACTAAAGTACAACACCATTTGTGTATTTTAATGTTATTTATCTGTTTTTCAGATGTGGCAAACAAGGTGCTGCTCGCCCTGTTCACGTGTGAAATGTTGGTGAAGATGTACAGTCTCGGGCTGCAGGCCTACTTTGTTTCACTGTTCAACCGCTTTGACTGCTTTGTGGTGTGCGGAGGAATCACTGAAACCATTCTGGTCGAGCTGGAGATCATGTCTCCCCTCGGTATCTCTGTGTTCCGCTGTGTCCGCCTGCTGAGGATCTTCAAGGTCACGCGGTAAGACTGCTCTCGTGCTGCGTTTGTGTGAGCGTGTCGAGTGTATGGGTAGTGTTCAATGAATCACCTGTCTCTCCTTCCCTCTTCTGCTCCGTCTTTCTTTATAGTCACTGGCAGTCTCTCAGTAACCTGGTGGCATCTCTGCTCAACTCCATGAAGTCCATCGCCTCCCTGCTGCTGTTGCTCTTTCTCTTCATCATCATCTTCTCCCTGCTGGGCATGCAGGTGTTTGGTGGAAAGTTCAACTTTGACGAGACCCAGACCAAGAGGAGTACCTTCGACAACTTTCCCCAAGCCCTTCTCACTGTCTTTCAGGTATTTATGTACAGTCTGATGTGCAGTTCAGATTCTGCTATAACTGCACACCACCATCACAACATTCAGTGTTTGTTTGTTGGTGGAAAATACACAGAAAATACAGATAAATAGAAAAAAGCTGTACAATCATTAGCACAGATGGATTTAGAGGGATTCATGGTACGAGGTTTTACAGACTGTTGAAGGTTAAAGAGGAGAGAAATCAGCCAGGCTGATGTATTGGTTGATATATCTGTCGACATTAACTTACTACAGATACATCAGTTTCGGCCGATAAGTGATGCAAAATTGTAACACAGAAATGCCAAACTAGGCTTGAGGTCACCATTACATAGTTTGTCCACCAGGGGGCGCTTGATTTCTCAACCGTGAAATTAAGTCGTCGGCATTCCAGCTGTGGAAGATGGCTTCTTCCCCTGCTTCAAAAAGCAACTGAAGTCCAAACAATAGCACAGCTTCATGGATGGCTGCCATCTTTTTTTTAATTTTGTTATTTTTGTGGCTATTTTGGGCCTACATAAATGATACAAGACACATTTTTAGTGTGAGGTGTAAAGGGGGTCTAAGATATACGTGTCAGGAAATGTGACTTTTGTCCTTCTTTCATCGAACACATTCATCTCCCAGTGTCTCCACCCATTTGCAGCAGCTGTAACAGGTTTATTGGGGCCGCTCAGCAGGGACTGGGAGGGTCGTACCGTGTGAAAAAATGTTGTCACCACATCCCCTCTATAATCATTAAGCTTGACACACTGCTGTTGATGCATCTCCCTCAAAGTAACTATGGTGTTGGATTTTAGATCCTGACTGGAGAGGACTGGAACGCTGTTATGTATGATGGGATCATGGCATACGGAGGCCCTTCGTCTTCTGGGATGATCGTGTGCTTTTACTTCATCATCCTCTTCATCTGTGGAAACTGTATCCTGTGTCACTGATACAAACATTGCCTGCAGCCTGCATTTATCATTGGATGTGTATAACCTGAAATGCAGTGCTTTTACAGAGAGGGTTGACCTTCACTGAACACTTTGCTCAGATATCCTCCTGAACGTCTTCTTGGCTATCGCTGTGGACAACTTGGCAGATGCAGAGTCTCTCAACACAGACGAAGGAGATAAGAAAGGGTGACAGCTTTATCTCCTTCTATGACAAATGTCATTTTAAATGTTAGAGCTTTGCATGCTCGGTTGTATGTTCAAACCTTATCATTAATAAGTCTATCTCTGTTCATTGCAGGGACAAAAAGGATGACGAGAAAGATGACAAGGTATCCTCGAGCATCTTACAGTAGCTTATCTCTACAGATTGAGGAGTTTACTCTTCACTGACACTTTTTCTGCTGGTCTGTAAGGAGGAAGAGGAGGAAAATGACGACACTGCGGCGGAGGAGGAGGATCCAGAAGTTCCATCAGGGCCTCGGCCAGTCATCTCTGAGCTGGTAAAGAAGGAGAAGATCACGCCTATCCCAGAGGGAAGTGCCTTCTTCATCTTCAGCAGCACAAACCCGTATGAAGCACACTGCACAGCACGTATACGCACAGGTTCATAACACATTGATGTTCTCTGGTGATTTTGTATTTCCTTTGTCTTCCAGGTTGCGTGTGTTTTGCCACAGACTCATCAATCATCACATATTCACCAACCTCATCCTGGTGTTCATCATGCTCAGCTCTGTCTCACTGGCTGCTGAGGATCCTATCCGAAACCTCTCAGCTCGCAATATTGTAAGTGTATAAACCTTCAATAGAAATGTGATTTTGGATTCTAACTAGCAAAGATAAGTGGGTGAAGAGACATTATTTTGTATCACTTTGCTGTGTAGTTTTGTGTGTGTTATAATTCTTTTGTACCTTTAAATGAGCATACTGGTGTTTTTGCATGTTTCAGCCCATTTATTTTAACTTGCATACTTAACATTGTTATTGACAGTTTTCAAAGGCATACACCACCTGACTTTTATATTTCAGTAACACTTAAATGAATTAAAATTATTTGATATAGCAAGACAAACAGCTTCATGAGATCAGTTCCTCACAGCACCATTGTTTAAGGATTTGATTTATTTTCAGAGAGATGTCAATAATATCATTTTACCGGCATGATAGAGGCATTTATTCATTGTGTCTGTGAGTCTGAACTCTACCAATCTTCCTACAAGTGACAGAGTTTGTCATTTCTCTGCTGAGACTTTTTGTCCACTGCTCCTGTTCTCCTTTACAATATAGAGAGGGCAAAGGGAAAATCTGGAGTTTCTTTTCCTTTTACTGCGTCTATGTCATCAATTCTCACCGTTCAACACATTTCAGAAAGATTACTCCGAGTTTATTTTCAAAAACATACATTCAAGTGTAATCACCAGGACAAAGACTGTTCCTGTCAGGACACCTGGATGAATGCTTGAAGATATGGGCTGTCCAAAGTTAATGATGACATCAGGTGACCCTGCTCAGGCTCTTCTGTTCCACCCTTCCTGATTTAGGGGTTACTTACTCAACAGCAACCTTTTAAATCCAAGAAACCACAGTACCAAATTCACATTATCTTTTTGACAGTGTTGTTTGTCTCTCGGAATTGTTTTTTCCAGCATCAGAGCTTATGAATGCAATGCTTTTCAGCAGCTGACTCACAAATCGCAGATGTCAGATTTCCTTTAAATGCACCATAAAGGAGAGTTTTTAAAGATGTTGACTCCATTAGCTCGTTTGCCACACAAAAGGATATGATTATGTAAGCTGTGATGTACTTTGTGTCAAGCTAGTGTAAGGCGTCTGCACACCTCCCCTGCTGTCTGCCAGGTTTGAACTTGTGGTGCACTATTTTTGACAGTAATGTTAAGGATATGCAATTTAGAGTTTCTGAGCTTAAACAGGGAAAAACACTGGTACAGTGCTGTAAAGCAACAAATTCAGGGATCTTCAGGGATCTTTGTGTTTCATTTTCTGTGCATTGTACTGATTTTAGTTAATTTGTGATATATGCTGCAGAAGAAATGATGGCGTAAAGTCACCTTGCATTTCATGAACTAATCAGTGGATACTTTTTGCAAGTAATCAAAATGTACTGTGTTTACTTGTGTTTAACAAACTCTCTCCAGAAAATGCTTCAAATGTTTTTTTGTATTTTTTTTTTTCATTCATCTTGCTTACATATGATGTATGAAGCTGCACGATGAACTGTCTTTGTTAAACATCTACGTTGCTTTTTGCAGATACTTGGTTACTTTGACTATGCTTTCACGGCTATCTTTACTGTTGAGATCGTTTTGAAGGTAAATGCCCTGTGTCCCGTGTCCGTGCTGTGACTAACCTCACCCCAATAACACTCCAAACGTCTCGTTGCCTTCCAGGTCCTAGGCTATGCAGATTATGTCTTCACTAGTATGTTTACATTTGAGATCATATTGAAGGTAACCCCTTAAATGACAACGAGAGCCTTGCTGCATTCTCTCCTTGTGTGTCACCTGCCACTCAGTACAACCTGGCTTGTTTGTTTCCTTTCTCTTATTTACTTTTTCTTCATGGCACCTCTTTTAAAAAAAGCTAAATATTGGAGTTGCTTCTTTGCACACACTGCAACACAAACACAAGATTTGCTCAAATTACACTAATCGAAGAACTCATGTTGGGGGAAGGAAACATCACATCAGCATTACATTATACTCACATGGGTGTCACGTCATTCGGGCAGTCATCGCTGAAATGATTTTGATGATGCAGATATGTAAAACATGATGCAACCCCTCGTGCAATGCAACACAATTTAATGGGCTGTTCAAACATTGTCAAGGCATTGGCTGAAGTTGGGTTTGAGGTCACCTTCAGGGAGGTGTTCGAAGACGAAAAGTCAACTCCAGTCAAAGCTAACTCCATGCCTCTCGTACTGACTGCTCTTCAGATTATCCATAAAAGAGGGGGCAAAACCAACCATGTTCCTGCCGAGCATGGTTCAGTCTGCTTTCCCTGACTGAGTGCATGGAAATGTGGAGTTGTGGCTGGAGCCATTTGTGGCAAACATCTGCCAAGCCCATCGCTGTTTTACGCCAAATTCTCCAGTGCTCGTACTTAGCACTCGCCTCTCTCCGTCTCCCTGCGAGGCTCCACATTTACATGCACTCGGAAAATGAATCCTTTACTTTTATTATTTGAAGAAGAGTTATTTTGGCTGGTTTTTCTTCTCTGCCTGCTGAACTCTGAAGTTTTAATTGGGAGCTGCTTCCCCTTATTCTGAACTATTAAAGAACATAATGGAATGTGCTTTAAGATGACGGTCCACATGAATGTGACAGTAAGGCCATTTCAACTTTCCAATCACTATAATAGAGCTCTTGCAGGTAGTAAATATCCCTGACATCATGGCAACAAAATGCATGATTTATTGCCTCATCCCATAGTAGATTGTGAAATGAATGACTTACTACTACATTCATGTAGTTAAGGGCCGTGGGGGTGGCGACGGTAGATCTAGCCTCACTGCTCTGAGCTCGCCACCCCGAATCAGAGTGATCTAAAAGAGTGTGGAGACGTGTGCGCGTGTGCAAGGTGGAGAGTGTTGTACGTGAGAGTAACGTTTCACCTGCTTAACATGTTTGTACCGTCTGTGTTACTGTGCCCTCTGAAGTGTGGAGTGCGAGTGTAACTGTATTTGTGTTTGTCCAGTGTGGATGAGATACGTGTTTTTTTCTTTGCCATTTGCTCCTCTAACTTCCTCTGTCCTCTCTTCAGATGACGACATACGGAGCCTTCCTTCATAAAGGAGCATTCTGCAGGAATTACTTTAACCTCCTGGACCTGCTGGTGGTGGGAGTTTCGCTCGTTTCCTTTGGCATCCAGTGAGTAAAAACCATGAAAACCATGAAATTTAGGCAAATTAGCTTGGTAGTAGATTAAAAAAAAAATGGGTGCAGAGTCTTTGCAGCACTCTGATGCTTGATTGGATGTCATGAATTGATGCAAAGGAGGTGTGCCGAGGTGGAGAAGGGGATAGAAAACCACAGAACTTTTGCTTCCGATTGTAGACAATCTGCTGAGTGTGTTATGGTTGTTTATCTGTGGTGTAGTACTTTGTCTCTTTGTTCTCCTGATCACTGCTCCCTCCCTCTCTTTCATCCACTCAGTCTCTCTTTATCTCTTTCTTTTGAGATTAGTGAGGATGCCGAAAACACAGTTTTTTTCAGTACACTTTGCAGGAAATGGCCCACTCTTGTCCTGGTATTGATTCTAGCAGCATCCAGTACTTTCTTGTTGTGTGAATAGAGCTGTAAACAAGGTATAGCAGTCACAAGTTCCAGGGCCATCAGAAAGTACTAACTCCATTCAGGAACTCTTTTTGGCCTAAAGAACTACCGCAGAAAGCTAAATTTAGTTACTGGTTGCTTCTAGTTGAAAAGCAAGGAAAATTCCGGAAACAGTTCCTATGCTCCTGGAAAAGTTCAAAGCAAACATCATTTCTCAGTTACGTTTGTGTTCGATGTTCAGGTCCTCGGCCATCTCGGTGGTGAAGATTCTGAGGGTTCTTCGTGTTCTTCGACCCCTGAGGGCCATCAACCGAGCCAAAGGCCTGAAGGTGAGACCTCATCACACAGCCATGCTGCAGCTTGTCCACAATAATAACCACAATCTTAGACTGATTAGTGTGGATACCACAATGTGTTAACATTTGTATGTCTGCGTTACAGCACGTGGTGCAGTGTGTGTTTGTGGCCATCAGAACTATCGGGAACATCATGATTGTCACCACCCTGCTCCAGTTCATGTTCGCCTGCATAGGGGTGCAGCTGTTTAAGGTCAGAGCAGCGAGGAGGAAAAAACTCAGGATCACACATGAAGCCAGAGTTTTAAAGTATGTGTCATTGATGTTTGGTTTTCCTCCGCAGGGAAAGTTTTATCGCTGCACTGATGAAGCCAAGTCCAGCCCAGAGGAGTGCAAGTTAGTTTTAGTCGATTTGTTCCTTCACAGCAAAACTACTCGCGGTTATCATCCTATTTCAGTCTTAACCTCCATGCAACATGTCATCTCATAGGGGCACCTACATTCTGTATAAGGATGGAGATGTGAACCAGCCAACCATCCACAAACGAGTGTGGCACAACAGTGATTTCAACTTCGACAATGTCCTCATGGCTATGATGGCTCTGTTCACTGTGTCCACCTTTGAAGGCTGGCCTGCGTAAGATTCAGACTTCTTAATCCCTGTGTTAAAGTCAGATCTCAGTGTTATCAGCAGCATATGAAAAGGTTGGAAAATAAAAGCTCAAAACTCAAAGTGCACTGAGAGAACCAAACAAAATGTGGAGAACCAGGGTCACATGCTCTCTTTCTGTTTTCTGCTCTTCTCAGGTTACTTTACAAGGCAATCGACTCCAACAGGGAGAACCTCGGCCCCATTTACAACTACCGTGTGGAGATTTCCATCTTCTTCATCATCTACATCATCATCATTGCTTTCTTTATGATGAACATCTTTGTAGGTTTTGTGATCGTCACATTTCAGGAACAAGGAGAGAAAGAGTACAAAAACTGTGAACTGGACAAGAACCAGGTCAGAGTCAGCAGGTTCACAGAATCTGTGTGTGTGTGTGTGTGTGTGTGTGTGTGTGTGTGTGTGTGTGTGTGTGTGTGTGTGTGTGTGTGTGTGTGCGTGTGTGTTTGTTAGGTCAAGAACTAAAAAGAACTTAAGGAGAACTTTTAAACGTGCTGATATAATATGCTACATTAAGCACTGAAAATGTCTTGTTCCATAGAAAAGCTAATTGTGGCTGCTTTAAATAGTCTAGTTTGTATTCAGGTCTGTGTTTAAGGGAGCATTAAAAGTCCTTTTGTGTATTTCTGTGCAGCGTCAGTGTGTGGAGTACGCTCTTAAGGCACGTCCACTGAGGAGGTACATCCCTAAGAACCCGTACCAGTACAAGTTCTGGTATGTGGTGAACTCCACTGGGTTTGAGTACATCATGTTTGTGCTCATCATGCTCAACACACTCTGCCTGGCTGTGCAGGTAAAAGGTCACACTCTTGGTCCGTTCAAAAGAATGAGATTACGCTTGGCTGCAAGGATATTCTGCATTAGTACTGTAATTTGACACAAAAGTGAAGATCAAATATACTTACAGGTTATAGGTCTAATGGCAATGATGTACTTAAACATATGTTCATCAGTATAGATGAGTGGTCTCCAAAAATGTTATTTTTATAAATGGTATACCATCTAGTGGTAAAGTCACATCAAAATAATAGCAGCTCCATTTTCTTTGGTTTCCTTTAACCTTTCCTCTTTATCTCCATGTTGTAGCACTACGGCCAGTCAGCGCTCTTTAACTATGTAATGGATATTCTTAATATGGTCTTCACTGCTGTCTTCACTGTGGAAATGGTTCTCAAACTCATCGCTTTCAAACCCAGGGTGAGTCTCCCCACAGACGTCTTCACAGACAACCAAACATCCACTCACTCAAATAGAGGCTCAACACTGAAAACCACACACAGATGTTCTACTTTGACATACGTTTTATACAGTTTTATTTACTGTATTAAAGAAATACTTCAAGAACACTAATGATTTTTATTAAACTACAGTTAGCTTAGCTTAACAAAGACAAGGGGAAACAGCGAGCCTGGCTCTCTCCAAAGGTGAAATGTTTTCCAGGAGGTCACAGTGTGTTAATTAGTGAGGTTCTGTGGCGGTGATAGGTGAACATTACTGGTCCTGCATGGAACCATGTAAAACCACAATGTGCTGTCTTTATGGATTTGATTACCTTTTGACAAAGCCGGGCTAGCTAGCTCAGCCTGATCCCAGTCTTCATGCTAAGCTAGGCTAACCACCTTCTTGCTGTAGCTTCATATTTAGTGGACGGATGTGAGAGTGGTATCAATGCTCTCATCCAACGTTCAAATAAGTGGATTTCACAAAATGTTGCTATTGCTTGAATGTTTGAGAAAGGAGCAGTGGATTCAGTCAGTCACCGTTTTTCCATTTTCCTTTCAACTGCGCTGCGTGTCCAACAGCTGTGTGTTGAGAAGAAGGACAGGATGCTAGTAAGACACAGAGTGTGGGGTGCAGTGCTGACTTTTGTTCTTTTTTTGTACTAAAATAGTCTGTCTGTCGTAATCTTGGCAGCAGAGCTTTTGCATGTAAGATTAGCATTAAGAGATCCTCAACAACAGTCTGTATAAACGGATGCCCTATGATCATAAGCCCTGAAGCAGCCCTGTGTGTTTTCAATGACCAGAATAAGTCTACATGTAATTCATTGTAAGAATAAAGACTCCTTGTTTGTGCTGATCTCACGTCCCACTCGCCCACCACTCGCTCCACCTCACTCAGGGCTATTTTGGGGATGCCTGGAATGTGTTCGACGCCCTGGTTGTGATTGGCAGCATAGTAGACATTGTTCTCAGTGAGATCGATGTAAGTAAGCTCGGCTACATTGAGCCGCCCGCTGCTCTCCGACCTCTCTCTGTTCAGGCCACCTCGGCGCTTACTGCAGGTTTCCTTGGCAGGACTCAGATTTCTGGCCTTTTGTCTGATCTCTCTTAACACTTAATCTCCTTTTTTCTCTCTTTTTGTCCTCCCCTGACCCTGCCATTTCATCTAATCCTTTGGCTCGTTCCCTCCTCACCTTCCACTCTTCCCTGATCATCTTCATGGTCTCTCTCTTTCATTACCATCTTTACCCTCACATGTAACTCCATGCATTAACAGCACTATTTCGCTGATGCTTGGAACACATTTGATGCCTTAATTGTTGTTGGTAGCGTCGTCGATATCGCTATCACTGAAGTGAATGTAAGTACTACTTTTTTCTGCCTCCCAAGTTGAACTGAAGCCTTACAGGAAAGCCACATGGCAACTGCCAGAATTATTTGTTATGATTTGATGCAGTGGTTCCCAACCGTTTTGTTTTGAGGACCCTGAAAATGAAGCAGTCTACTTGGCCTTAACAAGAGTTGGGAGCAGATCAACCAACCATTTTTTTCTGTTAAAAACAATTAAATTAAATTAAAAACAAACCTAATTTTCTTATTCCTTTAATCATCCGATGACCCTTTAGACTTAGTGTTTCCGCTCAGAGCTTCCATATTTACTGTGATACCGAGCATGCGTTATTTTCTGCAGTGGCATTGATGGTTGTTTAAGTGCCATTGGCTCATTCTGCAAAGCTTCAGTTTGACCTTCATTGATGTCCTGTTCTTATTACTGCTACATCCACAATACACTGAGTTAATCGACTGGTCTGTCTTGTAGGATCTCTGCTGCTGCTCAATGTTTTATCGTCGATGTGTTGCAGTGCCGTCTGTTGCAGGAATCATGACAAAGTTTTCTGATGAACATGCTGATTGTTAACCCTTGGACATGCGTGTCAAAAACAGGAGTCTGTCACGTGTCTTTGTGAACTGTGGCCTGTATTTGGTTCAGAGCAGGCTGATTTATGATGTGGTTGTCTAATTCTTACTCTTGTTCGTTCTGTTCCCATAGAAACTTGTAGAGGCAAGTATGGCAATGAACAAAAATGTTTTCTGTGTGTAACCTGTTGTGTATAACAACTTTATCTTCGGGACCCCTTTACAGTGGCTTCAAAAATAAACTGTTTTATTGAGTCAAAAAAAAAAAAAAAAAGATTTTGCAGCAACACATAGATTTAATTTTAATTGAAAGCTTATTTCAGTGTTGATTCAAGTCAGTCAGTCACTTAGATGATTCATGTCAAGGCTCCATAAATAGTGGATTACTTCTTCCTCAACCAACTCCAAAAACATTCCCCTCTTTATGGCTGGGCTCCTCACAAAAACACCTTAAACAAAGGTGTCAAAATGTTGAGCTGTGCGTTGAGTTTAACTGCTATGAAAATGGTAAAGATCGTCAGATTTTTAGTCCAAGCTACAAACAAACACCAGTGAGGCTATGAGACCAAATTTCATGCTTCTGAAGGACGCTTATGGCGATGATGGTGCTTGTTAGAGGGGCAGTGTACCAACGACTCAGCCTGCCCCACCTTCCCCCTCCTGAGTGCTCTCGTGTCTGAGCTGCAGTGCTGTTTTTCTGGAGTTATATTTCATGTTTTCTGTGTTTTCTCAGTTTGTGTTCCAAATCGTGTGTCTGCATGAGTGTATAAACAAGCACTAACTTTGTTTAAAACATGCGGTGGTGGTTATTGTTGTTATGCATGTGTGTTTTACGTGTGTACAGTTTGTACTTTAAGGTGTGCTGTCTGTATGAATGTATGTGTGTGTTGTGAATGTTGGGGACATGATGTTGATTTCACAAGGGCTTTAATAGTGGTTCTTGTGAGGCACCTTCCATCTGTCATTTCCATTTATTTGTGGTCTGCATTGCATGTGGTCACTGCTGCTGTTCCAGATCAGATATTGAACTTTGATCATTTAATCTTTTGTTAGAGCTGATCTACAACGGGCTTGCATTTTAATTTAATGGCTTGCTTGCCATTCCACTCATGAGCTGTGTGATTGTTTGGCTTCTCATCTGGCCACTGTGACCTCTCCTAATGCATGCTTGGAGGCGTCAGTCATTCATCTCATTCCCTAACATCCTTTCCATGTCCCGCCTCTCACAGATGGCGCTTGGCCACCCGCTCCATTCCCCGCCGGTCAGTTTTTTCCATAGAGCCTTGTGAAGTTTGCCATTTCTCTCTTGCCATACCCCTCGATCTTTACCTCCAGACAGAATGGCCCTGGAGCTCAGAGCTTGGAAACGTCCATCCTACACAACATTAAGGACAATATTAATATAGAATCTGTGAAACTCAACCAGTGCTTGAAAAGCCGAAAATGGTGATGTTTTTCAACAAAAAGAGATAAATGTCATCTTTTACTTTCCTTAAAGTTGTGTAGTTGTGCAGCTTTGCAGATGGTTGATTTAATGCATCGATATTAGGTAAACAGATAAGTCATGGTGTGAACTTGATAGAAACAGACGCTTGCTCAGCGGCTAAAACTTAGGCTTCAGTTACAGTCCTCAAATTAAACAGTCTCCAGCAGGTAAGAATTGATCAATGGATCAGAAGCCATTGAATTAGTCCGTATTTTTGTACATTCACACTGATGGTGGTTTAATGCAGCTGAGTTTGAGGTTCTTTGATGATCTTGTGTTTGTGTCTCTGTGAGTGATTGTCTCTGTGTTTTGTTCTGTCTTCCTGTAGTGAGCTCTTAAAGCTCAGAATGGAGCTCATGTGTAGAGCAGGTGTGTAGACTCCAGTCAGGTGCATGAACACTCCAACAGTAACGCTCTACTCTCTCCCTCTTTGCACCTCTCTGCCTCTCCTCCTCCTCCTCCTCCTCCTCCTCCTCCTCTTCCTCCTGTTTCAGTGCAACTCAATCTGTCTGGCTTTATTTTCTATCCGAGTATTGGTCTCTGTTCTCTGGTTTCCTCCTCTCCCTCTCTGTCTTTCTGACTCCTCTTCTGTCGTCCATTCACCTCTTTCTGCACCGGACTGTGAGAGCGCCCTGCTATGGCAGTTTTGTTGCAGGGCACTACTGACATGCATGAGTTGCTGCATTGCTATGAGTTCACCTATGGCTCCTCATCATCCAAATGTCTTGCGTGTGCGTGCAGTGCTTCCCCAGCAACGTGGCAATGCCCAACGCATGCTCCATCTGCGCTGTGGCCAGGATTACCTAAAGAACCTCCTCAAGCCAGTTCTACATTTTTATCATTTCTGCTCATTCTGCACTTCATACTGACGGTTTGTCAAGTATTGTGCTGAGGGATTTGAATGAAGCCATGTCTGTCTGGAGTATCTCTTTGTTTTCAGTGCTGAGCCTTCTGATATGAGTGCTGAGTTAATCTCATTCTTTTTGCAAAAAATCGCATTATCATTATACAGGTCCTGCCTAACCACCACCACCACTATGATTGATGTTTCTATTTTATTTTGCACCTGGACTTTCTCTGTGTTCAAATGCTCACTGAATACTGCTACGATTTATTCTTAATAACCTGAATTGCAGACAAAAACTGTGTATGGGTGTGGGTTTGTGTGAGCGGCTATCAAATAATTTTGTGATCCTCGATCCTTTCAAGCATTTTCATTTCAACCACAGAAAAAAATTAATCGTTTTCAAAATACTTGGTTTACGTCAAATCATTGCAACCCAGAGGGGAGTGAGATTGCAGCTGTCTTGTGTACTCCAGTCCTTTGATGGGTGCCGTTAATGATGCACACGATGTATGATTTTCATATGTTGATGTGTACTTGCCTGAATCCGAAGTCTAAAACAAATAATTGCCTGTGAGTCAAGGCTGTGTCAGAATAGCAGACGGCGCTTTTATCATGACATGAATTCATAACATTTGTTACGTCAGTCAGTTAACTTCTCATTAACACTGTCTAAATCTCAGCAAAGACGTCTCAACCATACAATCCATTCAATCCCATCAGTAATGACCATCACACCGGGGGAGTGATAAAGTTGTGTGCCAGTCTTACATGTTGCTAAGTAATTGAGTAATTCCATGTTGTTCGTCAGTCTGACATGCAATTGTTAAGTCGTACATGGAGAATGTTAAGCTGTAAACCTGTTGTGTGGCAGTCTTTTAAAGTGTTAAGATAATGTTTGATGTCTGTCATTATACTAAGTGTACATAGACAGTGATACATGAATGTCTGTCTTTGTCATAGTGATCCGATAAGGCAGTTTTGTCCTGTCAACGACAAGAGTAGTGACTTTGTTGTGTCTACGTCTTGACTGAGACTTTTCAAATGTAATGTCACGTGTTTGGCCCAGTGTGTGTGAGACCTGCCGGCTCTGTGCAAGTCATTAATACAGGTCTTTGATTTTAAAGCCAACGGAGACTCCTCAGGTGGATGAGATGGGGGTAAGATGCTCCGCGCCCCCACCCCCCTTAGGGCCATGCCATATTTAGATCTGCATTTCCTTGTTTAGTATGTTTCTGTTGTCTACATCTCCTACGATCTACTGCTTATTTCTATTTCATTTATTTTCTCATGGTAAGGTCTCCATTCTCTGTAGTTCTTTTCTTCCATGTCTTTTGTTTGACCATTTGGCGCATATCCACAAAATTTACTTTTCATTTTCCTAAACGTTTGGAGTTATTTCTAAGGAGAGTGTGTCACTCAAACGTGACGCTGTGTGTCCTGTTAGGTGGGAGCGGTTTAGGGCCGCTCCTCACGTTTGTGCTGTTGACACTGCTACATGGTCTCTGCCACCATTCTTGCGTGGGGTAGCGACCCATGGATGACCCCTGGGATCAGGTCACCCAGCTCTGACCTGTGAACCTCCTGGCTGACCCGTTCGGGTTGGCCCCACTGTGACTCCGCATGCAGTGACTCTGGACTGAGGGTGCCATGCTTGTGCAGATGTGTCCTGTCAAGTATGGCAAGGTTTTCTCCAGCATGCTTGCCTCCTTGCTTCCTCCCCTGTAGGTCTGTACAGTGACAGGGCTCCTGACAGTGCTTTGGACGCAGACTAAGAGAAACATATCAGCTGTAGCTACACTGCTTTAGAGACTCTGGTTATGTTTTTACCAAAAATTGTCTAAAATCTACAGCCTTGTATATGCTGTATAAAAAAACTGCACTTTGAACATCTAATAGATGTCACCAGAGAACTAATCTCTGCTCCAATTCAGTGCTCTAACATGTAGTTTTTCATATGTAAAAGATGCAGTGCTGCTCTTTCAGCCCATATGTATCTGGCTCCTGGGTCTCAGTTCAGACCTCATCATCCTGTAAAGCACAGCCAGATGCTCTGTGTTCACTACCCACTGCACTGCTGCTCTCCTGTCCTCTGACTCTTGGCTGTTTCTCCACAGAACACGGAGGACAGCGCTCGCATCTCCATCACCTTCTTTCGTCTGTTCCGAGTCATGCGGTTGGTCAAGCTCCTCAGCAGAGGGGAGGGCATTCGCACCCTGCTCTGGACTTTCATCAAGTCCTTCCAGGTGAGGCGTAGCACAATCATTTGATCAGCGACTGAGGGAAATATTAAAGTCGCTCATGTTAATCTACTTTCTTTCCTCTCTTTTTGCCTGAAGGCTCTGCCATATGTTGCTCTTCTGATAGCCATGCTGTTCTTCATCTACGCTGTCATTGGCATGCAGGTTGGGAGCTAAATAGAAACAGAAAGACAGAAAATATTTTTCCCCCATCTTAATCATATTGGTGAGGTTAAACAATTAAATTCACGTGGGTAATGTTTGTGCTTCAGGTGTTCGGAAAGGTTGCCATGGTGGACGGCACGCACATCAACAGAAACAACAACTTCCAGACCTTTCCTCAGGCTGTGCTCCTTCTCTTCAGGTGTGCAGCATTTTAGGAAACTGACTCACTGTTTTTCTAGTTTTTGTGGGTTTCTTGTGGAGTGATTCATCTGTGTCCGTCATGGCTGTCTGTTCTGCAGATGTGCCACCGGAGAGGCGTGGCAGGAGATCATGTTGGCCTGTATGCCAGGGAAACTTTGTGACCCAGAGTCTGACTACAACCCCGGGGAGGAGATGACATGTGGCAGTGGATTTGCAATAGTTTACTTCATCACCTTCTACATGCTCTGCGCCTTCTTGGTACACGCAAAAATCAAACAGTATTTGGTTTTCTACTAGTTATTTACATTATAATGTTTGATATTAGCTTCTACACCTTTCTGCACACCAGCATCCCTAAAGCCAGTGGCGGTTCTAGACCAATTTCACTGAGGGGGCCTGGCTGGGGCCAGGGGTTTTGATAGAGGGGCACATTAAACCCGCGGCAAAAAAGACAAAGATTCGAAATCTTATTTGACTTTTTATTTTCATAAAACTTGTTAAACCATTGCAGTCATAACGTTACAGTGATGATGAAAAACAGTATAATAGTCACAGTATTACTGAATTAAGTGCTGATAAGAGATTCATATAGTTGCAGATCTTGTGGGATAGTCTTAAGCTGCCCTACTATTACAGCAACTGTATTCTGTGGTTTTGGTGATTTCTGGCAAACCGATCAACAAATGAGTCAAGATTCAGTGCTTTTGCCCTCCTAGACTCGATGCTAAGTACACCCAGATTGCTTAATCTGTCGTCATTCATAGTGGATCTGAGGTAGGTTTTCACAAGCTTTAATGTGGAAAAACTCCGTTCACAAGCAGCAGTGCTTACTGGGATTGCGACAGCTATTTTACAGAGTCTGTAGAGCTCAAAAAAAAACTTCTTTGTATGGCTCAATGAGCTGTACGAGCTGTACTGTACTCATTTTTCACTACAGACAAATAGCAATTAAGAGGAATTACACTTCAGCAACCCTACTGTTGCGGGCTTGCTTGGTTTTGTTGATAACGTACGTTAAGGATAGTAACTAACGTCAGCTAGAACCATACAATCACCTTAAGATGACATTAACACCTGGTGTTCTGGCAGGATGCTATTATAATTCATAAAGTTAGCAAACAACATTTCTTTACCAGAAGTCTTACCTTGACAGTGTAAGATCGTTCGTCGTTGTGGTAATCTTCGGACTGCTTCACATGTTCGCGCTCATTTTTTTTCAGTGGTGCAGCGCACTAAAGGGTCCGACTAGAATGTTAAGCCACGCACTTAGTTCCACCTTTGACGTCGGCGACTCGGCGCTACTGTATAATCTACGTTCGGAGGGGGGGCCACAGGGGGGGTCCAGAATCAGTGCTACAGGGGCACTGGCCCCTGTTGGCCCCTCCCCAGAACCGCCACAGCCTAAAGCACTGTAGTAATGTGTTGAGTGACTGTGTTTGATATGACGATGCCAAGCACATGTATGTAATTTAACCATTTTCCCTAACCCCTCCAGATTATCAATTTGTTTGTGGCCGTCATCATGGACAACTTTGACTATCTGACACGTGATTGGTCCATTCTTGGTCCACACCACCTCGATGAATTCAAGAGGATTTGGTCAGAGTACGATCCAGAGGCGAAGTACGTGCTTTATTACACACAGTATCGGGAAGTGTTCCACGTTTATGTTTCTGTGCTGTCATTTGTCAGTGAGTACATTCGCAGTTAGCGTCTTACATCTGTTTTTGTCTCATACAGGGGCAGAATTAAACATCTGGATGTTGTGACACTTCTTCGTCGTATCCAGCCTCCTCTCGGCTTCGGCAAACTGTGCCCTCACAGAGTCGCTTGCAAGGTCTCTTCTCCTCCCTTCTTTTATTATCTTATTAACACACGGATACACATTATCACACGGAAGTACTGATCATCGATCCGGCCTGTTCTGCCGTGTTAAAGGCCTCTATCTGCTCTCTTCTTTCAGAGGCTGGTAGCCATGAACATGCCTCTGAACAGTGACGGCACAGTCATGTTTAACGCCACTTTGTTTGCACTGGTGCGCACTGCCCTGAAGATCAAAACAGAAGGTATGATCTTCACTGTACTGCTCCAGAAAAAACACATATAATATTCTGCTGATGCATTCACTGAACTTTCTCTGTTACCTGTAATTATGAGCCTGCATGGATTTAAAATGGCTGTGAACTGGAGTGCTGCTTTCTGAGGGACGTTTGATCCCCTGTGGTGCAGGTAATCTAGAGCAAGCCAATGAAGAGCTGCGAGCTGTCATCAAGAAAATCTGGAAGAGAACCAGCATGAAGCTGCTGGATCAAGTGGTGCCCCCTGCTGGTGGTTAGTGGAATCGGCCCGTGTCTATCAATGAAATCACATACACCTCCTAGTCCTTCTGTTACAGTTTGACACACAAAAACCGAGCTAGAGCAGCTTGCACAGAATCACACACACACCATATGCTGCCCACATGCTGTTTGCATAAAATTACAGGAAGCTCCAAACTGCTCTTTCATAACTATATCCTTAAATAAGAACTCACTCACACACATCAGTTCTCACACACAAGTAAAGCTGTATCGTGCTGTTTCTGCTCTGCTCATGTTCTCCTGGTTGCCCCCTCAGCAGTGTGTTTCTTATCCATGTGTGTTTGGTCCACACTCCTCTCCTCCTGCCCTGGATGCTGATGGAGGCCAATGACTGTCCGCTGGGCTTTGGGCTTGCATGGCCATATAGACCACTGTGCAAGTGCATGCTCTGTCTTTCTCACTAATCTCTCTGTCTATTTCCTCCTTTATCTGTCTCTCTCATTTCTCTGACTCTCTCTGTCGCCTTAATCTCTGTCCTTTTCTCACTGCTTGAGCTTCCACAGCTTATTCTTCTCACACTTTTATGTCTCTGTATCTAAAACTCTAAGGCACTTCAGAATATTCTGAAGCAGTTCTGTTTTAGGGTGGTGGCATGGAACTAGTGTTGCCTCTCTCTCCGATCTCTGTCCCCGGCGTGCTTGTTCAAAGTGATTCAGACCCCTGCTTCAGAATGATTCTCACACACTCTTGCAAACACTCTTCAAAGAAAACCAAAAAAAATCCAAAATGGGACAAAAATACATGCAGCATACAGTATTCATGGGCTAGCACACATCATATGACAGAAAGGCATACATGAGCACAAACAAGTGAATTTCTGCAAACATACTGACATGTATGATGCATACTGTAGATCTGCTTGCTTGCATGTGCTAAAGCAGTAAATTAAATGGCATTGTCAGACATTTATAAAGATAATTTGGTGCATACATCGCCTGCCTCCCAAGAAAAAAATCTAAAAAAGAATTGGAACAAAATAAGAAAGTGTCTCAAAGGTAAATTAATGGTAGTTGTTTATGATAAATCTTATATAAATCTCTCTGTTTTGCAGCCTGTATGTCATTGCTAATTACACACTGCCAATTGAAATGTAGCAGTGTTTGTTAATCATACTGTGTGTTTATTTGTGGTCTCTTTGAGCGTAACTCTGCTCAGTCTGTCCTCTTCATCAGTATGCCAACATTAAGGAAGAAGGGACAGAGAAGTTACTGCAGCAACTACTCTCCCTTTTAATGGGTCACAGTCTAAGTGTTTTAACGTGTAATCCTCCAACTGAATGCATCCAATTTAAAATCAAACATACATATAATGTCGAACATCTCGCTTTTATCATCTAAAGCTCTGTGGATGTAGAAATACACAAACACAACAGGAAGATATTGTAGCAAATATTTGATTTTCTGCTCTTTCTGAAACACAGCGAAGGATCTCAGGTCGTGCAGATTGAGGTACAGTATATACACCATCAAGATGGATGTATATAATTCTGATATAAATCATTTTGACTGATTGGGGTTGAAGCGTGCCTCACTTGTCTGCAGTCCTAAGGTGATGGACCCACATTTTTTAAGGAGAATGGACGAGGGAGGAGAAGAGCCTCTCCCTCTCTCTCCCAGGGTGCTGTGTGTAGTGACCTGCTGACACAGGAAGCATTTGTGTGGTCTGTTCACTCAGATGATGAGGTAACCGTGGGGAAGTTCTATGCCACCTTCCTGATACAGGACTACTTTAGGAAATTCAAGAAACGTAAAGAGGAAGGCCTGGTGGGTGCTCACCCCTCCCAGAACAACACAGCGATCGCCTTGCAGGTGAGTCTCGCAGTGTTTGTGTGTTATTTATGAGAGAGAGGAGAGAGATTGTTCAGCATTGTGTGAAAACGTGGATTTATGAGCATTGTAATTTTGTTGAGTCAAGTCTTTAAAATGTGTCTTTGTGCATTTCATTCAAATATCATTAAGTGTGCTAATGTTATGGTTTATGATCCAGCAGGACGTTCATGATCTTGGTGTACAGTATGAATCTGTGGTTTATATGTTTCCGATGTGTGAACTTGTTATTCGTGTCTCTGCGTCTTTAAGTATCATAGACGTTGATGTTAAGCGTGTGCCATCGTCTCCAGCCTTCATTTCACGTGTTTTCTGTGCATCCCGATTCACTCATCGACTCATGAAATTCACATGCAAAGCTTGTCGCCATTTCTGTTACCTTATGATGTACGATATATGGCGACAATATATCCCCATATATCACTGTCAGACAGCAAACACGACCAGCTTACAGTTCATTGTAGAGACGTTTTTGTGTATGTTGTGCTAATTTGGTTAAGTACACCCACAAAGCAAAGGAAAGCAAGAAAAGTAGTTCTTTGCCGAACTCACTGTAGCATATGTGAGACAAAGCGCAGCTGGATGCTACACAAGACATTTCAGCTGAGTGAGACTCACAGCAGGTCGCTTTCAGGAGAGCACATTTGTCTGTCTGTGCGTTCTCATCTCTCACAGTCCGTCAGTACTGTAAATGTCAGCATATTCCAGCACAGGTGTGTGTATGCCCAGTATGTGTGATGGTTGTGATTGTGTGATGTCAGATTTCCCATTGTGAGTTGTAAGATGAAGGTCCCCGCTGTAGCGTTTAGCCCTCTTATTGTCATGGTTACAGGCTGGCCTTCGCACGCTGCATGATATTGGGCCCGAAATTCGCCGAGCGATATCATGTGATCTGCAAGATGACGAGCTAGTAGACTTTATTCCAGAGGAAGACGAGGAAATTTATAGGGTAACTGATTTAATTCTACATGACAGGAGGAATGTTTGTGGCAAAATTCAAATATTGTGCTTGTAAAGTTACTTATTGGTGTTTCAATGTTAATGTGCATATAATAAAGCTAAAGGAAATATTAATCAGCTAAATATGCCGTACATGTACTGTCTCTATATATTGCTACAATATGTAGCTTTTTGTTCGTTTTGGCTTCCTTTGTTTTTCCGCCATTTCAATTTCAACAAACTACAAACAATACATTCATTTTGCTCACGTCATGTGCCATGAAACCTGCTTCTGAACTTCTTTTTGCCCAGACTTAACATCAATAGCATGTTTATTCTGTTGCTTTGTAACAAGTAGAAGCCCTGGTGGTTTTACTTTGAGCCTTCCTCCACAGCGTAACGGCGGACTCTTCGGTAACCATCTCATGAACGGTGGTCATCGCCGATCCAACGGCCATCAGACCAATGCCACGCAGCGACCTCTGCAGGTGCAGCCGCCACCTCACTACGCCCATATGGAGCAGCCGGTGGGACGCCTGTCTCGAGCCAACGCAATGTCCCACCCCAACCACCATCACCACCACCACCACCATCACCACCGCCACCACAACTCCTACGGCAAGTCTCCCAAATCCACCAACATCAACCTCAACAATGCCAACGTCTCCAGTCTGCCCAATGGAGGACATCATCGTTACTATGAACACGCACCTCCCAATGGTTACCCAGGTCTTCGCAGCTCCTACTACGACTACGACAAACCCCGAACACCCCAAGGTCAAAGGTATCCACACGCTGATTATCGGCATTTTGATCTGCTGCAGAAATGGTTCAAATAATAGATGTGGAGTGAGATCTCTGAGCACATGTTTGGTGGTGTATGCTTGTTCCTGAACTTGCTAAATGTAGAAATTATTCAAGATACATGCTGTATATTATGCAAACATGATGAGTGGTTATTTTGAATTAACACCCAGGACTACTTGGCTGTGTTTTTTCCTGTTAAGCGAGGTTTTCTCATAATTTTTGTGAAGAGATACATAGTTTAGATATAAATACCTCATAAAATGTAGAGAATACCACACAATAATAACATCTGACAGCAAGTAAGCTGTTTTTCCCTTTAGTTGTTTGGCTGAAACTTCAGCACACAGAAAAAAACAAAAACAATTGGAGAATTATTTAAATGCATTTCTTGTTGCACTCTTCTCCTTTCATGCAGCTATCTTAGGTTGTGTGACAGCACATAACTGAGGAAATTTAAAAAAAAACACTGGTATTAGCTTCTACACATTGACTGCTTGCAGCAATGAGAAGACCTGTGGATGTATATCTGTTGCATAAATATTTTTCCCCACATGCAGGAGCCAGCTTCTTATCAAACCTTCCCGCTTCATGAGCCTATATTGTAAACACTTCACTCCATAATGGATCACAAGCCTGCTCTGATACTGACAGTTAATTTCATAAGTGACCAATCGTATCCTTATCTCCTGATTTCCCATGCTCTGTTTAGTCAGCCGCTCCAGTGTTGGGCCTGTTTTTCTTTAGTGCTCAATAAGTTTGGAGGACAATTTCATTGCTGCCACTTTGCAAAAGAGAAATGATTTTTAGTTTGGTTCTTATCATAAAAACAGAAAATGGAATTGTCAGCCAACACTGGAGTCAACATCCGCCATCACACTCTCTCCTCCTCATACATATATATGAGAATGCTGTATATGATTCATATACTGTATGATATATATGTCACACTTTCTCCGCCCTTTTCTCTGTGTTGTCTCCTCCCTTTCTCCTTCCTAACCAAAATGCTTTCTCTCAACCATCCCTCTGCTTTCTTGGACAGAAGGCGCTACTATGAGACCTATGTTAGGTATGTTGTTTTTCTAGGTTTGGCTCCAGCTGTCTGTCTCAACAGCAAAAAAAAAAAAGGACTTTATTTTCACATTTATTTGTTTCATTTTGACTTGGTTTTGGATCGGTGAATGGTTGCATCCTTGATAAGTCAGTGTTATGTGCTATATGCTGGCCAGTCATTCGTCAGGTTACCAGCTGCCTCTGTTGTGATGCAGTTGTGTCAATGCTTTAAAGTAAAAGGAGAAACAACATAAATGTTAGTGGCCAGCATATTGCTGAGAGCAGCCCTGCTTTATGCATGTGTCAAAGTGACGTGCTTGCTTTGAAGAAGGACCCAGACGCTCAAAAACAAACAAATGTTTGAGAATGTTTTTTTAAGATCGCACGACTCGTCGCTGCTAGTTCTACGCTTATTTCACTCCACGATTCCTGAACGGAAACAATTTGTGTTTTAATTAATCTAATGAAGGACCTCAAAGTGGAGGAGATGATTGGATGACAGAGTGATGCTCCTCCACCTGAGACTTGTTGCCTGTTGTCTTGGTTTGGCTGTGGTTAATATTTATAAGGGTGTTCAGTTGCATCGCTGCCCCCTGGAGGCTTGCGTCTGCATGGCAGTGCATGGCCCTATTCCAGTTACCCCTCTGAACAGCAGCAGTGTGCAGGCTCTGACCCCTTTGCCCTGACCTCTCATCAGGTCCCATGGAGTGGATGGACGCCACCCCACCATCCGCAGAGAGGAGGAGTTTGATGAAGATCGCTTCTCTGGGGAGTATTACAGCGGGGAGGAGTTTTATGAAGACGACAGTATGCTGTCAGGGGACAGGTGTTAATCTTTCTGACCTGCGTTTCAGCTCATGTATCTTATGTGCAGTTGTTCTCTCCTCAGAATAGGAAACATATAGAAATAGCTTTTTTTTCTATATGTCTTCAGGTATCAGAACAGTGACACGGAGTATGAGACTCCCAAAGGTTACCATCACCCAGACAGTTACTATGATGATGACGAGCAGCCTCTCTACCGAGATTCGCGGAGATCACCAAAGAGACGGCTGCTTCCCGCCACGCCTCAAGGTATCTTACCTTTTTGTAACCTGCAGCATGACTTACATATGAAGGCTTCATTTGCAAAAGCAGATGATTATATTTAAGAATTGAAGAAATATCAACATATATAATAAAATTAATGCGATTTTTAAAACTACTAGCGATAGGCTAGCTTTAAAGCTACTGAAAACTATAGAGTTTTGGTTAAAAGTAGCCATAAAACAGCTTTGTTTGTCAGCGAAAGGTCACTCTACTGAATGCACTCATACCAATACATTTAACACTCACTGTATGATTTACCCTCTCACCCAGTTGCATATTCTTTGAGTGTTTTGCGGTGTTGCATGCTGTCGAAGTTTCCTGCATGAGGTCACTCACTGGTCCACTCCTGACTTGTTCAGGTAACAGGAGGCCATCCTTCAACTTTGAGTGTCTGCGCAGACAAAGTAGCCAGGATGAGCTTCCACATCAGCGTACCGCTCTCCCACTGCACCTTATGCAGCACCAGGTAACACGGGCACATGTCTCACGTCTACTGTCTGCTCCTTTACGTTGTTTTGAACACATTTTTGACTTGTTTGAAATTATTTTATTACTTCCCTCAGTCTCTAAATTGTAACAAATGCATCATATTTCCCTCTAATATATGTGCACACGTCCTCCTGCAGGAGCGGTAGTAGTAGTAGTAGTAGTTAGTCGTAGACCAGTACAACTTCACTGTACTACAACTGCCTGCTGTGTGGCTTACATGTCTCTCCTGGCTCATCAGGTTATGGCTGTAGCAGGCCTGGACTCCAGCAGAGCCCACCGCCTCTCCCCGACCCGCTCCACCCGCTCCTGGGCCACTCCCCCTGCCACCCCGGCCAGTAAAGACCAGTCACCATACTACACCCCTCTCATCCGTGTGGACCACCCACACAGGGAGAGCGCTGCTAGCAGCCAAGTGTCGGTGCGCAAGAGCTCCTGGTACACGGACGACCCCGAGTTCTCCCAGAGGACATACTCGCCTGTCCACCTGCAGGTGCCACCTGAGTACCATAACCAGTACCACCAGAAGAGAGGCAGTGCCACCAGCCTTGTGGAAGCGGTGAGTGTTCAGCTTGGCCAAACACTTTGCTCTCGCAGACACATTTTTGAATTTATGCTGCAAAGCAAAATGTGACAAGCAAGATAAGTAGCACAAGATTGCAGAGATCGACAGTAACATATGTTTTCCTCACAATCTGTCGAGCAGGTTTTGATATCTGAAGGTCTTGGGAGATACGCCAAGGACCCCAAGTTTGTCGCTGCCACAAAGCACGAGATAGCAGATGCGTGTGAGATGACAATAGATGAGATGGAGAGTGCAGCCAGTCACCTGCTGAACGGAGGGATGGCCCCGAGCGTCAACGGGGTCAACGTGTTCCCCATTCTGACTCCAAGGGACTATGAACTGCAGGACACGGCAGCCAGCTACAGCGACGAGGAGCCAGAGACAGAACCGAGAGCACTCTATGAGGAAGACCTGGCAGACGAGATGATCTGCATCACAACTTTATAGCAGTGGCTGGAGAAATCTGCAAATTAGAACCCTGTCAGACTAAATTTGTGAAAATTCAAAAAAGAAATGCATCTGTTGGCTCTGACCAAAAGAAGTGCCTTTTACACTGAAGAGAAAAGGCATATAGAAGAGAGACACACTAGTCCCGTTCATTTAATTGTTCTCCACCTGCCAGCAAAGGAGGTCACAGCACAGAGCCAGATACCATCCCTGCTGAGCACAGAGGGACTGACTGTCAAAGGTCTTGACCTGGAGGTGACATACAGGTTCAGCCTGCAGCCAATCAGAGATGAGGACATTGATGCCAGTGTAAGATGGACCAGTTGGCAAAGGTGTGAGATACTCTTTCAGGCGGGTCTCTAAGGGTGATGACAATCAGATGTACGATGTCATTACCTCGGTCACTTTATTAAGGTTTGGCATATCATGCAAGTTTTCAATGCAAGCATAGAAAGGCATATCTCCTCCCGTAGTCGTTAGTCTAACTTGATCCCTTTGTTGTTAGAACAGACCGTTTAATGTTCGCTACAGCTGAGTCAAAAAGTGAAGAGCACCAGTAGAGTTGTACCAGATTATGCAGGAACTAACCGTCCTACTTATAGCATCATTCAACTTGAGATATGTACTTTTGAAGCGACAAAAGCATTTGTGATAAATGCACTAGCAGGCAGGTTATTTTAAAATTTTAGAATAGCCTGATTAATATTTCATAGTTGATATGCTGTAAATTGTATTATATAACAAAAGAAACTTTGTAAAGAGATATTCTATATTTTGTAATTATGTATCATTTAAAAGATCAGCAATATGGACCCTTGTGACTCCTGTTATGCTATAAAAGCAGACTTGCATTATTTTATTAAGTAAATTATTCTGATATTCATTTGCCTTTTATTTTTTTGCTCATATGCACCCTTTATTTTGCCTATAAAAACAGCATTTTTAAGAGGTTCTGCTTGTGTGACGACACTACTGCACAAGATATGCAAATGGCTTTGATTTCTTAGCATAGGAGTATATGTGTTACTTCATTAAACCAACACCAGTTGCATAAGGTTAAGCCCCCTTTAAAGGAGCATTTTTAGAAAGCAGGCCTCAAGGATCCAGTGCTGAAATTTTATAATAGATGTGATGAACACATTTGTTTGCATATTTTGTGCAGGGCATGCACAAGAATTTAAAATGCATAGTGCATTAACAATGCTGCTTTTTTAGTTGGTTTCAGAGTCAAACCTAGGTTTCGTCAGCCCCTACTGAAATGCCTTTTTGCTGCTGAAAGAAGGAAAAAATGACAGATGGTAATAACAGGGATAAATTCATACTTCTCATAGCTTGTGCTGGGATTTTCCATGACATACTCCTCGTTGATCATGGTGTAATTCCATCAAACCTTTGTACTGAATCTTGGCAATCACATCTTAGCCTTCATGTAGTGTGTGAGGCCTCTGAGCCTGCGGCGGCAGGAGACACATGCACACATCCAAAGGTCAGAAACAGTCCGACGTGTGTTGTAGGTGGAAGGACCGAGGGTGTCCTGGTGTCAGGATGCTGGAGAGAGGCTAAGCAATACTAACCCCCCGCCCCTTTCTCTCTCAGCCTGCCTGGTTCCTGCATACAGTATACCTCGTTAGGCAACGGTGACAACATATCATTGTCTCAACTTACCTGTCTGTCACAGTGTCCCAGTGGAGTCTTTGAAAGGGATTAGTAAGGATTGAACCTGGACTTTGTGTTTTCCCCCCATATGTATTAATGAGACTACAAGGGAAAAAAAAAAACTATCCCATGATGCATAAAAAGGAGCAACTGAAGCCCACAAGTTGGAACACAAGACAACAAAATATCTTTTTAGGGATTTTCATTTATTGGTCGATTACAATACGGACACTGGACTAAATAAACTGAGGTGGGCTTTTTCAGGCATTACCATGGAGAGTTTGAATTAGCACCAAGGATATTTAGGGTTAACGTGATCTGTCGTTCATGAGTGTTTGATTTGTTGGCGAGTGCGTACTGTACTCTAATTCAACCGAATACTGTCATGAAAATGTAGGTTTTCCATTTTGTGTGCACATTGAAAGGGCTCTTTGAATTGTTTGTGAGTAAAAAAAAGAAAAAGAAAAAAAAAAAAAAAGATGTGTTCTAGTCCTTTTGTTGATGACTCACATAAAAGGACCAATGCACATAACAGGCACATTGTACTATTCGTAGCAATTACAGTACTGATGAACTGAAGATATGCATTATTTTGTAAACACTTTTAAAAGTTGTGTTAAACTAAAGATGAAAAGAACTTACTTTTACCTCATGTCAGGGATTCCTGAAAAAAGAAAATAATGATTTGGTTCAGTCTATACCAATGGTATTTAAATATTAGCACATAGCTGTTTGTCTTTGCACAAGTAACTGTATAGTGCTTTTGTTTCTCCTTTTTCTAAACAGATTTGTGTATTAAGGTGAGACAATTTTGTACTTTTTGTGACTGTGTGTATGGTTTAGTGGAATCTATATTTGTCATTTACACCTCACCTTACAATGCTGGGAATGAAAGAGTATTGAAAAAATATTTTCAAGGTGCACTGTTTCTCTGTTCGCGGGTAGAGAAAAAAAATAAAGCGGTAAAGTACCAGTTTACAGAGAAACACATATTGATTTGAACATTTCTATTAGTTTTCTTCATATTGTTATTAATCTAATTACTATTACAACTATTAATGTTCTGAAAGCTGTATTAAAATAGAAGATAATGTAAAATATGTACAAAAGTATGGAAAGACCCATGGTAATGTTCTCTACTTGAAAGTCTTGATATTTGCTCCTTAATGTTTTTATTCAGTAAACATCATTTCTCTTAGTAGCAAATGCTTTACTATAACCTTCTAGGTTTTGTATCAATACATTTTTTTGTATTTTTCATTTTATTTTAGCCTTGACTTTATTTGAATCAATACTGATATTTTATTTTCTATTGATCATCATTGAATAAACTTATGCTGAATTACTGTTCTCATTTATTTGCCTTCTGTTTTCACCACCATGTCTTCATCTGTGGCATAAAAGAATATTCATAGCAATAAAATCACAGTACATCTCACAAACAGTCAAAGGTGACAAACGTGTAAACTGGCTGTAGGTGTGTGTACATTTCAGGCGGGCGACACTCTGCTGGATGACGTCTCCACAGTCGTCTCTGATACCTCGTCCTCCAGCGAGGGCTCTTTCCCACACAGCAGGAAGGGCACTGCGAATTTACGAAACTGAAGAGAAAAAAAAAAGAGCCAGTGCAGAAAAAGTTTGCAATATACATATACATTCAGACAACATTCAGCAGCTCTTTAAAGGTTCATTGTTTATATATCATATAAATGATACGTGCTATATAATATGGAAATAAATGTGAAACTAATATTCAACAATAATGTTAAAGATATTGCCAAATAAACATAACTAACTCATAACTTAAAAATGGTGACACTTTCTTCACCTTATTTACTGTGTATAAGCAATTTATAAACATTTAAGAAATACTTTTTAATGCACTATAATGTAGGTTTGAGCAGAAATATTCTATTTATGTATTTCTAACACAGTTGTGATAATATGAAATATGTCTTTATGGGAGAAGTTATCACAGTTGACAAATGCTGTTTATTAATAAACACTTAAAATGACCTTAGAGCTGCTTAAAAATACATTAGAATGTGTTATACTTGTAAGTACTTGTTAAATGTTTATATGGTACTCCTAAATACTGAGGATGAGGGCTGAAGTACAGTGTGAATAAAGAAATGTTTTACAAAAAGGCACATAATGAATAAATGAAATTTGCACATTAAAGTGATCATATTTGCAACAAAACACTAAAAGTTATTGTTACATTCAAATTTGGTTTGTTTAGTAATTTGTCTTTAGCCCCAAGTCCAACAGAAATGCATGTTCCTGTGCTGTACATGTGTCCTAAAACCAGGTCTATCAATCCACTAGATGGTGCTGCTGTGCCAAAACAGCAAAGAAATCTGAAGCTGGTTGTTAACAAGCTTCGCTCCGACCATTTCCTTATCACATCTGACTTAAATTCAGTTATTATCTGCATCTAGTGTCACAGTACCTGTTTGTTGAGGTAGATGTAGATGATAGGATTGTACACAGTGCTGCTCTTGGCCAGGTAAACTGGCACTGTGCCCACCAGTGGGTGAATATCCACCTCGGGGTTATAGACCACCAGCATGGCCAGACCAGCATAAGGCAACCAACTGATCAGAAATGTCATGACCATCAGGACCACCATGGACGCCACCTTCATCTCTCCTTTAGCTACTGCACCACCTTCCAAACAGGCCATCTTTGATACCTGTGAGCAGTTAGAAGTCCATTAGCCTTTTCATTACCACAGCTGCAAAGTCTCTGGTCCGAAAGTGTCAGACAGCCACTGTTACATTTCATGACCCTTAATCTGTCCTTGTGACTTCTTTCTCCTGCATGCACAGTGAATCAAGGGAAAATGAGAGACTACAGATGAACCATGGTTACCAGCAAAAGGCACAAACTGTATGTCTGTACACTGTGCTCAGTGTTGGAAGAAATACTATTTAAGAAAAAGTGCCAGTATAACAAATGTGAAAAATACTCCATTACAAGTAGAATAATGTATTCAAGTACAGAAGCATTAACATTAAATGTGCCTAAAATGTAGATATATAATGTACTAATTCTGCAGAAAAATACTCTGTGTGACTAATGTACTGATGCAACTAGTGGGCAGGATTTTCCTGTTGTAGATGGTCAAGGTGGAGCTAATTTTAAATATCCAGTTAGTTTAGTCTAGTGGTTCTCAAATAGGGGTCAGGTGGCCTCCAAAGATTTAAAAGATAAGTCTGAGGTGTCCTGAGATGATTAACAGGAAAGCAAATTTACACACATTTTCATTCTATTTTTATTTTTATTCTTATTCTTTTTATTTATTTTATTCATTTATTTATTTTGCCTTTCTATAATTTATATTTTTTTTGTGAAAATTAAATTATTTTACTTTTGGGGGTAACAGTAATAAAAGTTTTTTGACATGTGATGAAGCCAAATGTATAAATGCTCACCTGGTGTAATGTCCACATCAGCTTCGTGTAAGATGCCAAGATAACGGCAAAGGGAGCAGCAAAGCACACTGCAAAGTAAGCCAGGATGTAGGAGACGTTATGAGGGTCTCGTCCGTGCCAGTCCGGCGCGCAGGACGTCCCAACACCCTCCAGCTCATACCTGCCCCAGCCGAACAGGGGGGGTAAGTTCCATGTGAGGGACCACAGCCATGATAAGGCAATACCTCCAACGGCGTGCTTTTTTTGGAAGGTTATCTGCCCCAACGGCTTACACACAACAAACATCCTCTCCACTGCGATCAGAGCAACTGTGCACAGAGATGTGATGCCTGCAGACAAGCGAGGGAAAGCAAAGTCAGGGGGGAGAAGCAGGGAGGTGCAAATATTGTTCTATGATTTCATGAAAATGATGTGAACACTATCAAATGATTGTTTAATGAAAAATTCATTTATAACAAAAGACACTACATTTTACATGAAGAAGAGTATTCATGTTGTACTGAAATTCAGTAATAATTTGAGCAGTTAATAACCTTTACTGTGCTCCTCCTCTTTTAACTCACCGAACAAGGACACTGCAAAGCCCTCCATCACGCAGCCTGCCCTTCCCAGGGAGAAGTACCCCAGGGCGTTGTTGACCACGGACAGCACCCCCCCGGTCATGGCTGTGCCCAGGTCAGCCACAGCCATGTTCACCAGAGCGTAGTTGAGCGGCTGCCTCAGCTGCTTGTGCATGAGAGACACAATTATGACTGTAGCGTTGAGTATGATGGCCGGACCGGTGAAAATGGCCATGATGATGGAGAGAATGATGAAGCCGGTGCGTGACAGAGGGGGCTCCCCATGTGGGCCCAGGTAGGAGGAAGCATTTGGGGAAAAAAGTGATGGTTGCATGGATGCAAAGCTTTAAAAAGTGGTCAGGTAGTTTCTTCTTGTCCTGGAGCTTCTTGATGTTCAATAACTCGCGACCCAAGTGTGACAAGTGAGATTAGATGCCCGAGGTCTAAGAATAAGTCCTCCAGATCAGGACTTAACAAAGAGTAATTCCTCCAAATGATGATCCTTGATCCCTCACCTTTTGCTTGATTGTAAATGCACTTAAACAGGATGACTCCGCAGTGCTCCTCACCAGGATCAGTCCACTAAGCAAGTGCAAAAACACAGTAAACTCTCTGACCACTCCTACCTCACAGAGGGATAAAGAGAGTGCATCTGAGACATGTTCACAGGAGGAGTATCACAATTCATAGTTAGTAAAGCACAGATGGATGAGGGCTGATGATCTCTTTGTTTCTCTCTCCCTCTGGCTTTCCTCACACAAACGAGCGCTCAGTAAAAGTTTAACTAGGTAAATTAAATGCTCTCCATCTCATCATCTCCATCAGACGGCACGGGTAGAGTCATCGTGAGAGATTCCTTTATTATAGCTCATTCAGGTCTCATCGACATTGATGATATTTGTAAAATCATTATCTCTGATGGATCTTTGAAAAAGATTCAACATCATATCAACTTGTTGTGAGGTGTTCTGGATATTTTGTCCATCCCCTGTATTAATTGTAACAATTTACATTGCACTGCATATGACTGACAATGTCACATAAGACTTCAGGTCAAATGTACATGGATGGCTTTTCGTTTCTATGTCTGTATGACAGAGTTTAAGTTTTAAGTTTTCTGCGGGTCAGATTAAGTCTTAAGCTCACGCTCCTGCAGAGAATGGTGAAGTAACTGGTTAAGCTTTTATTTACGGCCATAATGCAGTGTGCTGTCTGGACTCAGGATCACTGTGATGTGCTATAAATAAATCTCTCTTGTTATGAAGTTCTGAGTAAGACTGATGCTGATTTACACATGTGATAATAACAGTAAAAAGAGCTACAGGCACTGTCATGGTTTCGATGTTTGAAGCTTCTAGTGAAGTCCTAACTAACAAAGTACAGCATGTGACTGTTAATATCAAACACTGCTCCGTGCATGTATAAGACCAATGAGCAATGTAGGGTACACTGAGGTGGGATTTAATCTTTCTGCAGTCACACTTCACTGGATGAGATGTTTTAGGTGGTCTAAATCGACTTATACCCCCACTGCTGAAGGCATGAGGTGAGGTTAAGTCCCCGGACTTAACATGACAACAGGTGTCCGATGTTTAACCTTCTAAGAGGTTTATGTCCAATCAAGTCAAGACGGAGATTACAACTGTTTGGGCTGTGAGATCAACGGCAGTCTGGCTCAGATTATAAATCTTCATGTGTAGAACAAAACCTTCATTTGTTTTTATTTACTTGGAACAACACACGACTTTAAGCTGTGAAAACAGAGGCCAGCTCACCTGTTCTCAGAAGGCTGAACGCCATCTCTCCATTTCACTAAGGAGTCTGACCAGAGGTCCATGAACTCGTCACTTCCACAGATGAGATTTCAGAGTTTTGATATTTTTCCTCTGTTTTTCTCAGCTTTTTATTTGAAAGCTCCTTAAAAAGCTAATAAGTGGACCTTGAATACAAATTGTTTTGTGAAACTACTGTTTAAAAGGTGAGACGTGGACTTACGCTGAGCCAACATGAACAAGAGCTCCTGAAAGTGTGATGGTTTAAATGATAACAGCTGCTGAGCTTGCAGATCAACAGATCTAGCTCCATGACAACGGCATGCCATGATGAAGTATGTGTGGTATGGCTGGAAGTCCTGAAAAAAAGCTTGAAAGTTGACCTTAAGTTGGGATTGTCTTTCTTAAACATATGTTAGAAAGACATACAAACAGAAGCTGTGCTCCAAACCAAATTCAGCACCTTGGAGAGCACCGAAAGTGAAACGTGGAAAACGAACAGTGCTCGCTGAGGACGTTCTTCCTCGTGCCGCTCAGTGTGACTTCACTTGGCTGTTTGACCTTCGTTGTGCAGAATGATGAGTGTGCAGAGTTTGACACCAAAAGACTGCTCTCACATTCATCTGCTGCAGGAGGACAGTTTTTTTTCTCTGCTCACATTAGAGTTTAACACATACACAGTGATTTAATGACATCAGAAGCTTGGAAGCCAATCATGGCCCTGCATTTAACTTACACAAGCCGGCACAGAAGCTCCAGGCCACACACACTGTGAATGGACTTTTTTTTTGGTGAAGTTTGGACATCTTGTGTCCAGTAAATTTAATAAATCTAGTAATTTTATTTTATTTTTTAAACATTTCAAACATGAAGTATCATTCACAGCAGAGTATTTTATAGGTCTTAAACTCATTATTAATTAAGACTGTGCTCACTGTGGAAGCAGCTGGAACACACGATATTATACCATCATCCTCTGGTGAATGCACTCGATTTGTACTCCCTAGTGAGTTTATTTGACCTGCTGCACCGCGTGGGTGGAGGTCACTGTGATATTCAAGAGATTCAGCCAAATGGAGAATATGGTTTTGGATCCCCGTGCGTAAAGGATACAGACTGATGCGACGACCCGGAAGCACACAGTCCTTGCTCAAGGACACTTAGGCAGGACAAGACGAAAAAAACAGGGGGACTTTCTTCAGTATCGTGACAGAGAACTGCTTTTTATTTGCCGTCGATAGTTAATTAAAGCCTTCGGGGAGGCGGCGCTGCGAGAGGAGAGGCCTGGATGATATTGTCCGTCATCCCACATGCAGGCAGCTTATCGGCACGTCCCAGACAGTACAGGCTCCTCACAACTTTGATGTACGACGCAATTACTAAACTAATAAAAGCCTCAAGTCGAAACACGGTTTCTGTGGTGGTGGGGGAGGAGGAGGGTGGAGGGGTGGTGCATCAACCCGCCTGCTGCCTTGACAACATTATCGCTTCTCAATCAGCAGTTGAAAGTGGACGGTGGCTCCGCTCTTATTTTATAATAAGCACCGATGAATATGGCGCACCACCCAAAACTTTATGTCTGCGTGGAGCAGGAGTTCAGATCTTGTTCCTTCACTGATTCATCACACCTCCAGACCTGAAGTCATCTCCGAAGCCCACGTGCAAAAGTTGCTGGTGTGTGACATGACGTCATTGGTCAAAGTGCTCAATTACTAGACTTCAGCCAATCGTCGTCGAATGCGCAAAGTTAACAGGAGATTTTGATTTTTTTCTGTACTTCACTTATTTATGTATCTCTTTTATTTTTGTTGTTTTGTGGTAGTTTCATTAACTGAATCCAAATGAGTCCCATCGTAAACTGTTTTTTTTTTTTTCTCTCTCTCTCTCTTATTGTGCTGCTGGCAGTGCGGAAGCCTTCATCAAACATCTGCAGTCTCATTACCGCCCACAGAGCCATTTTATATCATGAATCTCCCCTTATTCTGTGCGATTATTAGAACCTTTATGCTCTAAAAAAGACATCATGTCATGCATGTCATGATCGCATTTCAGTTACAGTAAAACCACACGCTTTTTCAGGCTTTTCTGTGCGCAGCGTGGAGACTGGAGACCATACTGTACATCGAGCGTGTACACTAAAATGCAGCGTCAGCGTTAAATGCAACAACTTCACAACAGTCGACGTGAGAGAAGTGCGTCGTGGAGGAGAACCGAAGTTCACTCATTTGAATCTTCAACATTTTGCAGGCGACTTTTATTGTTCCCTTTAGCTCTGCGGGCGATGCACCTGTCCATGCTGCCCCTCTCAGCTGAAAACTGAACAAAAGAGGCCCTCTCGTCTCCAGGAATCTTATTCTGCAGACTTCATCTCCTCCAGTTTTTTCCCAGGCTGCGCTGCAAACAAGCGGACGACTGCGCGCCTCCAGGAATCAACTAAAAACATCCGTGATTCTTGCAGCGGAGAGACGTCTGAGGGGGCTTTTCCCTTTTCAGAGAGAGGCAGAGGGAGCAGAGGATGGAGGCAGGGGGTGATGCGCTCTCTCTCTCTCTCTCTCTCTCTCTCTCTCTCTCTCTCTCTCTCTCTCTCTCTCTCTCCAGTCATATACAGTAGGGTACGTGCCGGCAGTAACGCGGCTGGAGACGGTGCACCGGGGTCCAGCAGTCCAGCACGGTGCTGGGACGGGATTTTACTGTACACATCTTTTTGTTCGCGGAGCTGAAGATGCTGGGGGGCTGGAGGACCCTGCTCTCTCACGCTCACAGCACCAGCCTTCTCCTGCTCTGGATCCTCGTCGGCTTGAATGTGGTGGAGGTGGCGGGGTCCCAGCAAGGCATCCCTCTGTCAGTGTGAGTGAGAGGCAGCTCTGCAACTT